>NC_048298.1:87001848-87038878 GCF_013100865.1 Trachemys scripta elegans | reverse complement strand
GGGGGGGGTCGCAGTATTGCCACACTTGCTTCTGTGCTGCTTTCAGATCTGGGTGGCTGGAGAGCAGCAGCTGTTAGCGGGCCACCCAGCTCTGAAGACAGTGCCTTGCCAGCAGCAGTGCAAAAGTAAGGGTGGCAATACCAGACCACGCCACCCTTACTTCTGCGCTGCTGACTTCAGAGCTGGGCAGCCAAAGAGTGGCGGCTGCTGACTGAGGGCCCAACAGGGGCGGGAAGATGTGGGGTGGGGACTTGGGGGAAGGGGTGGAGTGGGGGTGGAGCAGGGGCGGGAAGAGGCAGGGTGGGGGCTTGGAGGGAAGGGGTGGAGTGGGGGTGGGCCTGGGGTGGAGTGGGGGTCAAGCATCCCCTGGGTAGAGGGGAAGTCGGCATCTATGGTGAATATGGTAGGGCCCTAACTATACAGCATCCTTTGGATTTCAAAGGATTTGCTGCAGGAATTTGATCAGTGTCTTGAGGCTCTCCCAGAATCCTGAAGATGAGATGCTAATTCCTAAGCAAATGGATTCATCAGAAGACTTTAGACATGTAGGAGTATGCTTGTGATGTCTCCTTTTCTCCCTCTCCCCTGTCTCCCTAGGGGGGATGCTTGTTCCAGGTTCTGGGTTGTCATGACTTAGAGCCAGATGGAGGATGTTCTAAAGCACTCAGCATTGGCCTAGTCCTGCTTCCATTGAAGTCATTTGGAATTTTACCATTGATATCAGTGGGGGAAAGAGTTAGACCAGCACTGAGCGCTTTTGAAAATCTCATGCAGACAGTATACAAGTATTGTGCTGATCCAGTCAGCAATGGGGTATGCATCATCACAATCACTTACCTTGTACACAGTGCCAAAAAACATGGCCCTTTTAAGTAGATCACTGTGAAGGGGTCAACTCACCGCTGGAGTTGCTCCTTGTGGTCAGGCATGGCAGCTCTCACCCTGTCTGGCACCACCTGCCGACAAATGCTCTGGTCCTCTGGAGGTCAGCCTCCTCCTATGATGATCCTACAGCCAGGTCATGATTTAAATCCACCCATTCCAAGGTGACATACAGTTCAACAAAATAAAAGTCCAGTCCTTATATCTGGTGTCCGTCTCCAGTGCTGGGCACTGTGGTCATTTCCCCTTCTCTGGCCTCATGCCACCATACCAGTGGCTGGTATGGGAACCTAGGCAAACACACTACACCGCTTCCCAGCCCAGGGAACCTATAACCAGCAGCCAAAGACAGCTCCATCTCACTTCTTGCTGCTACCTCCATGGGCTTCTTCCTACTCAGCCTCTCAGCCCTTCTCCCCTGCAATCTCTCAGTCCAACTCTTGATTATTTTTGAAAGTGGTTTCTCATGTGTAATTTAATATAGAAACTAAAGTTGTCATATATACAGACGTCCAGGACCCTCTTCTGGGTACATCACACTGTTGAGTTGTTTTAAAAAAAACTCCACACTAGAGTCATCCCACTGTTTATAGACCTGAGGTACCTTGCCTGCCCCTCCCCACCATATGTTTTCACAAAAAAATGTGAGAGGATAAAGCAATGTAATAAAAGTTAAATGTATGTCTCAGCCTTCCTCTAAATCACAGCCACTATTAGGGTCACCTGCTATACAAGATCTTAGCTGTGTGGGGAAGTTGTGCTTATTATTGGAACTTTTGGCAAAAGTTTTAGTTTTGGAAAGTTTTTCCCTTCCCCTTTGTGCAAAAAGTAGTGTATTACATTCTTTCTGCTGATTACTTCCACTGCAAAAGCAGAATGGTCTGAATAGCTCGTGGGCAATACAGTTCTCTATTTGACTTCCATGTGAAAATAGGTAGCAATTGAGAGAATACTGTTCTCTTTTCTTCCACCTCTCTTAAGGGAGGCCAGCTTCATGGTTAGGAACAAGGCTTCATGGAAGCACTGTACTTCTTTCCTACCTGGATGCTTCCCGTTGCAAATCTCCCAGTCTTATTCCTCGAGGCACAAGCACTCTGTCACTCCTGTTGAGCCTTGTCTACACTAAGGGTATGGTGTTAACAACCATGAAGGATTTTCACATTTGGCTAGTATCACTAAGCTTATCTAACTCCCCAGGCATCACAACCTCAGGATGTGTCTTATCAATGGGTTTGTATATACAGGGAAGTTAGTATGGAATAGCTAAACACATTAGCTATTGTGAGTTTTTTTTCTCATGTAAACAAGCCCAAAGTCTTTGTGAGACCTGAGTGCTCATCTGGGTCATTAATAAAGGCATTTAGATAAATGTACAACGGACTAAGTTTTCAAACGTAACAGTACAGTATCTGCTGACTCTGGGCTTTCTGTACAGATACAACAGGTTTTAATAATTCTTGTTAACCTCTTCTTTTCTTCCTTAGTTGTTTTCTCTGTTGCAGTATAATGCAAAGGCATTATGTGAACATGTGAATATTTTATGTAAAGGGAATAACTTAATTATTCCTTTGGGGGTGAAAGAAAAGCAAACTTATATTAACAGCTGAAGTTGCTCACTCACTCACTTCTCTGTCTGAAAATATATTTTTTTTTTTGGTCTCTTTGCCTCCCAGCCCCTGAGTGTCTTTGCTGTCCACTTCCTGAATGCAGTTGGAGATCTATTGGACCTTATTCCTGCATTATTCACGTATTCAGCAGTGGGTTGGTATAAGGGTGACCCAGCAGGCTTTGGGAGATATCAGTGGGACATGGGTCACTGCTCTGCTCTTATCAAGGTGAGGGCAACACAATTTCTCATAACTTTTAGCTCCTGAGTAGACTTGTATCATGATCATGTTGATGTAATCCTCATTATTATTTATATTTCAGGAACATGTAGGGGCCTCAATCAGGCATCAGGGCCCCATCATGCTGGGCACTACAGACACATCAATCTTGATTCCATTTTATTTTAACTGATACTGTACATAGATAAGTTTTCTAACAAATCATTCTAGTTGTTGCTTTTGTATCATGTTACTCTTGTATTTGGTCTTTCATTTGTCTCTAAATTGAAGTTGTTTAATATCTGAAGATGGCTAAAAGCCATGTTGGAGAGACAGATAAGATGTTCCCATGCATTTTTTAAGGGGTACAATACATCTCAGAATGGCAGATCATGTGACTCTGCAGTGTGTTACCTTTGAAAAGGGCAGCATCTGATTTTCCAGAGCCAGTCTCTTGTCCCTTAGTCTGGTAGTGATCAGGAAGACCGTTGAGGCAGCGTTTTAGCCTTCTGGGATGAGGAACGGGAGATACCTGTATCTGATTTAGAGGTAGCCTCTTTGTGTAAATTTAGGGAGTTAAAGATGCTATAGCAGGCTGTGCAACTGATGATTTTCACTATCATCCAGGAGAAGAACTATGGTAAAATGGCAATGGGTGTGATATAAAAATGGTTAGAAATTGGTTTTTCATTTTTAGTGGTGGTCTCCTTCCCTGTGCTGGTAGGGGGTTGGAACACTGCAGGTGCTCTGAGGAGGAGGAGGACGGAGTGCCATCTAGATCAACAGGCAGTCTTGGTTTGATTTTCATTTTTTTTTTAAAAGAGGTTTTGTTATTGGCCTTCGGAAGGAATCTCACTAGATGGTGTAGATGGTGGCCACAAGATTCATAGATTCATAGATTCAAGGACTGGAAGGGACCTCGAGAGGTCATCGAGTCCAGTCCTCTGCCCTCATGGCAGGACCAAATACTGTCTAGACCATCCCTGATAGACATTTATCTAAACTACTCTTAAATATCTCCAGAGATGGAGATTCCACAACCTCCCTAGGCAGTTTATTCCAGTGTTTAACCACCCTGACAGTTAGGAACTTTTTCCTAATGTCCAACCTAAACCTCCCTTGCTGCAGTTTAAGCCCATTGCTTCTTGTTCTATCCTTAGAGGCTATGGTGAACAAGTTTTCTCCCTCCTCCTTATGACACCCTTTTAGATACCTGAAAACTGCTATCATGTCCCCTCTCAGTCTTCTCTTTTCCAAACTAAACAAACCCAATTCTTTCAGCCTTCCTTCATAGGTCATGTTCTCAAGACCTTTAATCATTCTCGTTGCTCTTCTCTGGACCCTCTCCAATTTCTCCACATCTTTCTTGAAATGCGGTGCCCAGAACTGGACACAATACTCCAGTTGAGGCCTAACCAGCACAGAGTAGAGTGGAAGAATGACTTCTCGTGTCTTGCTCACAACACACCTGTTAATACATCCCAGAATCACATTTGCTTTTTTTGCAATAGCATCACACTGTTGACTCATATTTAGCTTGTGGTCCACTATAACCCCTAGATCCCTTTCTGCCGTACTCCTTCCTAGACAGCCTCTTCCCATTCTGTATGTGTGAAACTGATTGTTCCTTCCTAAGTGGAGCACTTTGCATTTGTTTTTGTTAAACTTCATCCTGTTTACCTCAGACCATTTCTCCAATTTGTCCAGATCATTTTGAATTATGACCCTGTCCTCCAAAGCAGTTGCAATCCCTCCCAGTTTGGTATCATCTGCAAACTTAATAAGCGTATTTTCTATGTCAATATCTAAGTTGTTAATGAAGATATTGAACAGAGCAGGTCCCAAAACAGACCCCTGTGGAACCCCACTTGTTATGCCTTTCCAGCAGGATTGGGAACCATTAATAACAACTCTCTGAGTATGGTTATCCAGCCAGTTATGCACCCACCTTATAGTAGCCCCATCTAAATTGTATTTGCCTAGTTTATCGATAAGAATATCATGCGAGACTGTATCAAATGCCTAACTAAAGTCTAGGAGTACCACATCCACAGCTTCTCCCTTATCCACAAGGCTCATTATCCTATCAAAGAAAGCTATCAGATTGGTTTGACACAATTTGTTCTTTACAAATCCATGCTGGCTATTCCCTATCACCTTACCACCTTCCAAGTGTTTGCAGATGATTTCCTTAATTACTTGCTCCATTATCTTCCCTGGCACAGAAGTTAAACTAACAGGTCTGTAGTTTCCTGGGTTGTTTTTATTTCCCTTTTTATAGATGGGCACTATACAAAACTAAACTTTTCCAGTCTTCTGCAATCTCTCCCATCTCCCATGATTTTCCAAAGATAATAGCTAGAGGCTCAGATACCTCCTCTATAACTCCTTGAGTATTCTAGGATGCATTTCATCAGGCCCTGGTGACTTGCAGGCATCTAACTTTTCTAAGTGATTTTTAACTTGTTCTTTTTTTATTTTATCTGCTAAACCTACCCCCTTCCCATTAGCATTCACTAGGTTAGGCATTCCTTCAGACTTCTCGGTAAAGACTGAAACAAAGAAGTCATTAAGCATTTCTGCCATTTCCAAGTTTCCTGTTACTGTTTCTCCCTCTTCACTGAGCAGTGGGCCTACCCTGTCTTTGGTCTTCCTCTTGCTTCAAGATGGTGCTTCAAAGATGAAGGTGACAAAATGGGGAATTCTCAGGGTTCCAGTTGGGATCTGAAAACTTCTGGGACACTCCCTTTTAGTGTGGGGAATGTTGGATCTCAGGAACCTTAGCTTAACCTGGAGAAGAGTCAGATATTTACTTGTTGTAACTGGCTCCTGGATGAACACTGGATATTAGAGCTGAGTGAATACTTAAAAAGAATGTTATGTCAATATACATTTAAATTTTTAAACAAATTTGCTTTTACTGACAAGATCCCTTGTTTTTGCCTTCTGTACTTTCTATTTAACCAGGTCACCAAGAGAAACATACACAAAACCAGCAAAATTTTCAGCTAATATTGAAGAATATTTGTAGAAAGCAAATTTTGCATTCTAAAAAAAAAGTATTTAAGCAGGAAACTTGATTCTAAGTAGCACTCAGAGAACTGAAACATGTCATAATACATGTGTCCAATAAAAACTAAACTAACTAATTTCAAATATTTACTACTAATTGCTTGTAAACGGCCAATTGACCAAGGATTATTCCCAGAAACGTCAGTGACTAATTTTTAACAGCTGTAGCCGGCTGCCACTGTAGGGCAGCTTCTCCCAGCCGACCTCTGTAAATTTCCCCTAGCTGGTTCCACCCAGGTTGGCAACAAATTCTTTTTTAAAAAAAGCAAACAGAACACAAAACAAAACCTTCATAACAAAAATCCTTTCCTCGCAGGTGCCTTGTCTGGGGTGAAGGCTTCAGCCTTCCTCCCCAACTTGGAGGCCAGGTCACACCACCTCAATCTTTTCTCCTGTGGGCTGGGAGAGGTCAGCAGGCAACCAGTGCTTCCCCTGCGCATGTCTCTCTCAGAGTGAGGCAAGAGTCAGGTTGTATGCCATGCTTTTTCCCAGAACTTATTCTGGAGGGCGGACAGAGAGGGGAGCCTTGTCCCACCTTACACTGCAAAGCTACTGATCCTAGGCCCTTAAAGAAACTGTAGCCTGAGTTTCCCGAGACACTATCATCTTTGGACCACTTCTTCTCTCCCAGCACCTGCATCCGTCATTTCCTGGGCCCTTATCTGCTCCAGAATTCCTGGTCTCCCAGGCATCCCATCTCTGGCAGTATGTCCCATTATAACAATAGATTCAAACTTGATAGTCTGATGATTCTTGAACAAAGGCAAAATCCATCCGATGGGTTATTTGCAACAAATTGTTGTTCCACCTCTACTGGTGTAGAGTAGAGAGTGTTACAATGATCAGGATTACTCACTGTTCTGCTTCTGTTTTCTAGGTTCTCCCTGGATATGAGAACATCTATTTTGCTCATTCCAGCTGGTTTACATATGCAGCTACGTTGAGAATATATAAACATTGGGACTTCAACATCACTGATCCAAAGACGGTTACTGGTCGGATGTCATTCAGCAGTTACCCAGGTAACTGGGGTGAGAATAGGAAACCTCATACTCTGCGTTCATAAATGCATCCATGTCTGTATGTGCCTTCTCCACATCTCATTGACTTGTGGACTCTTCTATAAAAGCCTTATAGACGGGACACTGTTACTATAGGCACCGAGGCTGACCTACCTTAATACTCTTAGAAGCCAATAAAGGAAAATTTCTTGCAGATGTATTGTTTTGAATGTATCCTTTAAAAAACAAATTGTCTGGGATGGTGTTCTGAAGAGTACTTGTTAAATATTCTGCAACCCCCTGGCGCAAATATGGTTCCTTATGAAAGAGTTTGAATTCCACTTGCTTGGTACATGTTCGTCTGTATTGCTGATATTTTCCCCACCCTACCCAAGCATACCCTACAGTACTAGTGTGTCTCTGGTGATAATACAGTTCTGAACACTTCACTTTAGTGGCTTGACTGATACTAATGGGATTACTAGAGAGTATCAAATTGACATTATCTTTGACATTTGGTTACCAGTTGTCAAATTGATTTTTCAATCTCCTTTTTGATTTGTGGAGGTGGGGTGCGGGTTGAGGGAGGGCGGTTTTACCTGACCAACAAACTTTAAACTTACTCTCCCTTCAGAGGATGGACTTTTTTTCTTGTTCTTTATGTGTGCTTCATGTTTTAGTTATGTAGCTAAAACTACTTATAAACTACCACAGAAAGGTTTGGCAGCACATCTCATTCTCCTCAGTGTTAGAAAGTGCCAGTTAATCTTAAAATGTAGACTCTTGATTTAAAAAAAATGGGTGGGGGTTCAGATGGATGGGTGGCGGGAATGATTCTAAACTTCAGGTCTTGAAAAAGTAAACAAAATGCAAAGCTGTTTGTGTTTGTATCCCACACGTTTGAAGCTGAAATTCAAAACTTAAAAAAATGATTTAAAAAACAATGGTGGAAATGGGTACACAGGCGGAGGCTATCTAATTCTGAGAGAACTGTGGCCATCAATTTGTTTAGCTGAGGATTTCAGTTAGTTGGTGTGTTTCCCTTGCAACAGAAGCTGAAGGGTCCTCAATGTCTCTACCTACAAACATCAATAACCCTGGGGTGGGTTGTTTTTTTTAATGACATTTGAATGAAATTGAGGTTGAGGGACTGCTTGTCTTGTGGGTCCTCAAGCACCACCTTCTCTTAGAGATTTGGGCTCTCATCTTTGAGGGGCTACTGAAGTCAGATTAGAAAATTTCCACCAAATTATCTCCTGTCAGTAGTGCACTCTAGCAGTATTAGGAAGAAAGTCTCTACAGTAATTCCAATCCCCCCAAAAGAATGGCACCCAGTCTGTGTCTGTTGAGAAGGAAAGGTACTGTCTAGGTACCCAAACAGACAGAAGGCTAAGGCCCAACCTGGATCTGAGATCTCTCTGAAAAGATGTTGTTGAGAACCATTGCACCCTTTAGAAGGGGAGATGGAGCTGACATGTGTACAGACATACTCTCTGTGCTTCAGATATGGGACCAGAACTACCAATTTAAAGTGTTGCCATTTGGGCTGGCATATGTGCCAAGTGTTACAAAATGCTTTGCAATCTTTGTGGCCTCTTCACACAAGACAGAAATGTGAGACTTCCCTGATTTGATCAATTGGCTTGTCAAGCTTCACCTTGGAAGATATCAAAGAATCAGCCACCGAGGTGCTGGTATAACTAGGCTTCATTCTAGAAGACCCAAAGTCTCAACTTGTTCCCCAGAGACGGTCAAAATCACCAAGAAATGTTGTAGACATGGCTCCTCTTAAAGCTTTCTTGTCCCAGGACAGACTCTGATACAACGATCTGGTAGGATTTGCCATTACCAGCAAATTTCAGCAAAGACCATGCTACAAAAGTTAGGTGTCATGGCCACAGTGAGGTTCCTGGCACCCAGGATATGTGTCTACATGAGAGAAATTCAGCGGACTTTGAATTGTGGTGTAGTATCACATGCCACTAAGAGAGCCAGATCCAGTGACTTCATCAGTTTGCACTAGCTGACAGTATGGCTCACAGACTCTTGCACTTTTCCAAATGATGGACAACGACTGAGATGCAGGCTTGGTGGCAGTCTAGGGACATCCTGCAATAAGGAAAACTTCCAAAATCTTCTGCTGCAAGTTGCCGTAATGTGATGGAGTCTTGTACCAGGGCCGCCCAGAGGATTCAGGGGGCCTGGGGCAAAGCAATTTTGGAGGCCCCTTCCATAAAAAAAGGTTGCAATACTATAGAATACTATATTCTCGGGGGGCCCCGGCAGGGCCTGGGGCAAATTGCCCCACTTGCCCTTTCCCTCTCCCCCCCCCCCCGGGCGGCCCTGTCTTGTACCTTTCGGTCATTTAGCCCTCTGGGGTCTACAGCAAAACCCATAGGTCCCATGTCACGGCTCCAAATGAAGACTGCAACCTTTTCCATGTACATGACCCACACTGGGCTATCACTTTTTCCCCTGAGCCAAGATAACTTTGACCTGAGAGAGCCAGCCAGCAAACTGTCTTGATAAAATACACTATATTCTGCCTAGTTGCAATCCTGCTATTAGCAACTTCTGGTTAATGGCAACATATTGCTGGGAACCAGTCCCATCTCATTAACATAAATGTTAATGGGATTTGGATATTAGCAACAGCCTGCTGCTTATTAACAGCTTTTTTTGGAAGAAAGGGCCACTTGGGGCTACAGCCTTGCAAACGTGCCTGCAGAAGGAAGCACTGGGATGTGCAAACCTGCCTGCGGCCAGTGCTTATCCCAGCCACTTCCTTCTGGGGCTACATCCCAGCAAACCTGCCTGCACACAAGGACCACAGGAGATAAAGACCTGCAGGCTGTGGGGGAGGTATGGGCAGCCAGGGCCGGCTCCAGGCACCAGCCGACCAAGCATGTGCTTGGGGCGGCACGTTGGGCCGGGGCAGCGCTCAGGTTTTTATTAATTTATTTATTGGGCGGGAGCTGGCGCTCGGAGGAGGGGCGGGGGCTGGCGCGGCGTGACGTGGTGCTGGGGGGGCGGGGGGGGAGGGTGGGAGGGGGGGGGGGGGTGGGGGCGGGGTTGGGGGGGCGGGGGCTGGTGCTCAGAGGAGGGGCGGGGGTTGGCGTGGCGCGGCGTGGCGCTGGGGGGGGGCGGGGGCTGGCGCTCGGAGGAGGGGCGGAGGCTGGTGCGGCGCGGCGCTGGGGGGGCGGGGGCTGGCGCTCGGAGGAAGGGCGGGGGTTGGCGCGGTGCTCGGAGGGGGCGTGGCTTCGGGCAGCATGGCGTTCTGGGAGGCGGGGTTTCAGGCGGCGTGGAGCTGGGGGGGCGGGGATTTCGGCTGCACTGCGGGGGAGTACAGCGGTGCGGCGTGGCGCTCGCGCAGGGGTGGAGGGGCGGCACTCTTCTTTTTTGCATGGGGCGGCAAAAACTTAGAGCCGGCCCTGTGGGCAGCACAGTAGCAGGGAGGGGAACTGCAGCCCGAATATCGGAGCTGCACAGTACCTCTCTCTGTGCTCTCTGGGGGACTGCACACACAGAAGAAAGCACTGGGACATGCTGAGCTCTGACCCCTGGAGAGCACAGGGAAAGGTGCCGTGTAGCTCCGTGGGCCCCAGTGCTCCCCTCCCCGCTGCTGCCCTCCCCCTAGACAGATTTGCAGGGCTGCAGCCATGGAAGGCAAATCCCAGGACTTCCTTCTCTGGCTGTTCCTTCACAATCCTGCCTTCTGCGTATTAGTAACTGCTGGATAATAGCAATAAGCAGAATCTACTGTAATTGGAAACCCAAATCAGCTTAGTGTAAATATAAGTATTAATTGACATTTCACAGAAAGAGAAGGCATTAAAGGCATAAAACAGAGACAGACATCCCTCCAAGCCAGCCCTGATAATTAGTTTACAAAGTAATTCTAGATTATGTCTGGCCTACCTCATGACAGAGAAGTCTTGGTTCTTCTACTTTCCAAAGATGCTTCACATCCTTTGTAAGAAGTGAGGTGTCCTCTCAGAAAAAAAATATACCTCCGTCCCAGTTAGTGTACTGTTTGACCCCAACATGAGTCAAGTTGCCCAAGATAGCAGATCCTCCACATTGAGTCGCAATAAATACTCTTTTTTGATTATAGCACCCTGTCTTTTGCTGTCTGGTAAATAGGTTGTTAGTTAGTTAACATTGGATCACAGCACGTATTATGTTTTTGATTAAGCATCCTTTATTTTGTAGTTAGCAATAGATACAACTAGAGGGTTGTACACTTCATTGCTTATATAGGCCAAGCTGACAAATAGGGGTGGGGAGAGGTAGCAATGCACTCTTCATCTCTGAAACTGTAGCAGTTTTACAGGAGACTGCCACAAAACCTACATTTTATTGTCAGTTTGTCTCAGCCGCTCCTCTTTGTCCCTTTGTTGATTTATCAGTTTCATATCATCAACAATTTCTCCTTGACGGTGCCCATTTTGTGCTGCAGGGAGAGGAGCCTGAGCAGTAGCATTGTGACATCAGTGGTAACTCAGCCAGTTATCGCTCACTCCCTTCAGTGACCTTAACTCTAACCATGCTGCCCGTATTGGTTCTGTCTCCCTTGGACACTGCCCATGTGACGCTGCACACAGAGGAGCATTGTGACAACAGACACACAGAGAAATGCCATTGAGTTGAGTGTAAGGCCTGGCTTTGCTTGGCCAATTAAGATTTCAAAGCCAGGCTGAAATAAAATAAATTCTGTGAAGAACTTCAAAAACATCTCACAAAACTAAGTGATTGGACAACAAAATGGCAAATGAAATTTAATGTGGATACATTTAAAGTAATGCACATTGGAAAAAATAACCCAAACTATACATACAATATGATTTAGCTACACCAAATCAGGAAAGAGATCTTGGAGTCATCGTGGATAGTTCTCTGAAGACGTCCATGCAGTGTGCAGAGGCGGTCAAAAAAGCAAACAGGATGTTAGGAATCATTAAAAAAGGAATAGAGAAAAAGACAGAGAAAATCTTATTGCCCTTATATAAATCCGTGGTACGCCCACATCTTGAGGAGACCACATTTGTACGCAGTATTCATCTAAAAAAAGATATACTGGCATTAGAAAAGGTTCAGAGAAGGGCAACTAAAATGGTTAGGGGATTGGATCAGGTCCCATATGAGGAGAGATTAAAGAGGCTAGGACTTTTCAGCTTGGAAAAGAGGAGACTAGAGGGATATGATAGAGGTATATAAATCATGAGTGGTGTGGAGAAAGTAAATAAGGAAAAGTGATTTACTTGTTCCCATAATATAAGAACTAGGGGCCACCAAATGAAATTAATGGGCAGCAGGTTTAAAACAAATAAAAGGAAGTTCTTCTTCACACACCTGAGGAGGATGTGAAGGCTAGGACTATAACAGGGTTTAAAAGAGAACTAGATAAATTCAGGAGGTTAAGTCCATTAATGGCTATTAGCCAGGATGGGTAAGGAATGGTGTCCCTAGCCTCTGTTTGTCAGAGGATGGCAGAAGAGAGATCACTTGATTATTACCTGTTAGGTTCATTCCCTCTGGGGCACCGGGCATTGGCCACTGTCGGCAGACAGGTTACTGGGCTGGATGGACCTTTGGTCTGAGCCACTATGGCCATTCTTATGTTCTAAATAAATGATGCTTTAGCCACTGGGTTACCCCTGTGGAGAATACCACATGAATCTAAACACTGCTGATAAAATTAAAAATTCTACAGGCCAGGACCTGATTTCTGCAGCTGCTGTGGGAAGCCATGGACCATGGAGCCAAGCCTCAGGCAGGAACCAGAGCCTGGAGCTTCTTGGCCCTAGCGCTATCATGTTCCATTGGATTTGACACCCAGCATGTCTAGCAAAAGAACAAAGACAGCCAGGCAAGAAGTGGCTTCAGCATGGACTCTCCAATGTGTTCGCTGTGTGCAGCTCTGTTCAAGAATTCAAAGAAGGCCTTCAGTGTGAAAGATCAAAAGAGAGACTGCTTTCTTGGTGAAGAAGACTTGCATAATATGCCTGCTTCCTTTGGAAAGACTCCCGCTAATGGAATCCCCACTCAGGCCTTGGCTACACTTACCAGCTAGTTCGACGGCTGGAAATCGAAGTTCTGGGTTCGACTTATCGCGTCTAGTCTGGACGCGATAAGTCGAACCCGGAAGTGCTTGCCGTCGACTGCGGTACTCCAGCTCGGCGAGAGGAGTACCGCGGAGTCGACGGGGGAGCCTGCCTGCCGCGTGTGGACCAAGGTAAGTTCGAACTAAGGTACTTCGACTTCAGCTACGTTATTCACGTAGCTGAAGTTGCGTACCTTAGTTCGAATTGGGGGGGGTAGTGTAGACCAAGCCTTAGAATCACTTGGGCCCCCCTTTTGAAAGAGATAATTATAGGCATCTTTGAAGAAGAAAATGTACCCTCCAAACTAAAGCACACATTACATTATTCAGCTGTCGAGTAGCCATTTCTGGACCCTGTGAATTGAGCCAGTTACTTATTGATATCTAACCTTCCATTTAAGCAAACTGAGAGCCACCTCTAACAATACCTGTCTACTGACAATAATCCTGGATCCTTCCTGGTCAGGCTTTTGCCAGGACATGGAGCAGAGAAGCATTAGTCACATCACCAAAACCAATAGGTTCTGCCTAGAATGTGAGGGGTGAGGGGCCTGGAGGGAGCAGGAATGTGAGTGGCCCTGCTGGGGGCAGGGGATTCTGGCTGAAGTGGGAACAAGTGCCCCGGTTGAGGGGGCAGGCTGGAGTTGGGGTGAAGAGTCTGGCTGGAATAGAGTGCGGGGGCCACTAAACTCATACCCAATTCTTACCCTTTCCCTAACCTTGAGAGCTCTTCCTCACCCCTATATCCAGAGTGGCTCTGCTCCCCTGTTACAGGCCTTTTTAAGGTCACTGCCTCACCTTTGTATTCTAAATGATGTCTAGAACATTCCTGTAATTCTGGAATTTATGGGATGCAGTGGTCAAAAGTTATTGCATTACATGCAGACAAACCGAGAAATGCCATCAAGTTAAGTGTAGGGCCTCACTTTTCTCAGCAGTTAATAGTGCCATGATGAATGAGGCTCCAGGTCCTGGAAACTTCAGTTTCCTACATTGTTTGGAGATAAGCTAAATGGCTCTGATCCAGAAGATGTAATCAGATTGCTTGTGTTGGCTTTGATACAGGAGTGACAGAGTTCATTTGAGAAGTTTGTTTGAGAGATGCTGATAACGATGGGAGACTGGTTTACAGATAAAGTAGATGAATTGTACAGAGAGGCAACAATTGACAAAAAAAGGCAATTTCAGTTACATCAAGCTCTCATGCATCCTTAAACATAGAGCAAAAGACAAGGATGAATGAATGGAACTCCAGCCATCTGCTGATATCTCTAGTTTTCACTTGTGCTTATTTCTGAGGGATTTTTCCCCTGATTGAACTTGTAGCTTGCATTTAACTTTTTCTTTTCTCAGGATATTGATATATTCCAGGCCACACTGGCATATATGCACCTGTGTAATTAGACTGGAAAAGGATGACAGGTGATAGTTTATTGAAAAAGAATTGGAGGATAAAAATCAGTGAATATGAAAACCCAGGAAGAAATAATCCTTTCTGGCTTACCTGGATTTTGACATTTTTGTAATTAAAAATTCCACTTTTAAATAACAATTTATTGTATAAAGAATAAAATAAAAAATAACAAAAGATGTGACCTGCCTTGGAGGGGGGACCCAGCCAGCCAGACCACACACTACAAACAACCACACACTCTTAAGATCCTTGAAAGACATGGTATCCTAAAAGATGGCTTGTTTGAGTCAGGTCCATCAGACCACTATGTCTTCAAGGAGGAACAGGAACTGGCCTTTACAGTCACATGGTAGGGGCTATTACTCCGTTACAGGGCCTGAATATAGATATCTAAGGCTTGGCTACATAGAAATTGAAACCAACATAACTAAGTTGGTTTGTAATTAACAGCTTGAGTTATTTGGGTGCAAGCCTGTGTGTGGACACTTATTTCAGAGTAAGAGTGTCCTATTCCGATATAATTTAAATTGGTAAAATCTACTTTTATTCCAAATAAGTGTCCACACACAGGCTTGCTCCCAAATAACTCAAGGTGTTAATTACAACTACAGACAAGTCCTAAGCATTTTGTACTGCCGCTCATCACTGGAGTATCCAAGTGTCTTCTGTGTAAAATAGACTAGCAAGAGAGAAGTCTCTTCTGACCTTTTTGGCATCTCTAGCTCTTCTGCCATATCTGATGATAGAAAGCTGTGCTTGGGGTAGGTTTTATTTGTTGCTGCATTTTGTTTTTTGGAACTAACTACTCAGAACTTCAAGCTCTATCTATGAGTGTTCCCTGCCTGTTTTGTGCTTGCAAAAACCTGTTACCGCTGTATATTCAGAGAACAATTATTTGTAGAGTAATTCTCTTCTACGTGTGCTCTAATCTGAGAAAAGCCATGGAATCCTGTTTTATGAGAGAGGATAATGGCTTGAGCCTTCAAAATCGCTCTGGCTCTATTGGAGCGCGTATGCCTGATGCATGTTATATGCCTTCTTTGTTTGAGAAAGGACCATCTTTTGGTTAAAGCATAGGCCTGTGAGGCAGAGCTGGGGTCCATGTTAAGAGCCCACAAAGATAACAGGAAGTCTTCTGTTTTGTTTAAGGTTTTTTGATGTCTCTGGATGACTTTTACTTACTTGGCAGTGGCTTGGTAATGTTGCAGACCACAAACAATGTGTTTAACCAAACTCTACTTAAACAAGTGGTGCCCAAATCTCTCTTTGCTTGGCAGAGAGTCCGTATTGCCAACATGATGGCAGACAGTGGCAAAACCTGGGCACAAACTTTCTTAAGATGCAACTCTGGTAAGTAAGTTTATATGAACCTCTGAATAAAGAAAGCACTCCCTACTTTTTTTCCCCACCCAGCTTCTCCAGGCATTGATGAAAGATCTAACCTCCTCCTAATTGCCCCCTAGGAACCTATAACAATCAGTACATGGTCCTGGATATGAAGAAGGTTAAGCTGCAAGGGAGCCTGGATGACGGAGCACTCTATATCATTGAGCAGATCCCAACACTCGTGGAGTATTCTGATCAGACAAGTGTTCTCCGTAAAGGTAATCACTGATTTGATAGCTTTAGGGTTAGGAAAATTCAACCATTTGCGCAAGCTGACAGGAGTGTTATTTTACATCTGGGAATGGTTTACGTTGGGTACTTGCACTGGGACTCCAAGTTGGGAAGCTTTTTGTGTAAATGTCACCTAGATCCCACTGGCAGTCATTTCTTGTGGGCACCTTGCTGTTCCATATGAAACTGGCTCCCACCTGCTGCACCTGAATGCAAATGGCTACCATGAGCATCTTTTTAGGATGTGCTAAAGGTGAGAATTGGTGACTTGTTCTTCCTTCCCTGACTTAGCTTTCTCCTGCATGGTTTCCCTCTGTACTGGAGCACCTTTATTTTTTCTCAGAGGAGAGAGAGAGCATTTTTAATTAGTGCTGAATTATTGTGACATTGAGAGTCACTTGAACCTTTTTGTGATTGTCACCCCAGAGGGAAATGGGTTTAAAAGAAAAAAATTGACTCAGATAGCCAGATTCAGTCTCTGAGCTAAGCATTCATGGGGCTGTCTCATCTAGCAAATATTTGCTCTCCAGAAGATGCCTTAAGCCCACAGCAAAGCTAGTAACAAGTTGACTGCAAATATAACCCAAAGGCATTCTAAGAAATCATGCTAGCAGCCAGTATCAGCAATCAGGGCACATTCACAAGCATTTTCCAGGCACTTGTCTTTTTAGTTTGAGCTCTGTCCACCGACTTCACTGTTTTATTTCCATTGTTCTATTGTGCAGTTGCACAGCTGAAGATGTGATGAGTTGCAGAATTGACCCACATACACTAACATTCATGAAGATGTATCAATCATAACTGTGGTGGTTCTGTTTTGGATTCCTGCCCTCTCCTCTAATTCAATGGAAGTGTCTAGAAAATTTTTGGTGCTATCACAATATAAATAATGCTTTGGGGGGGGGTGCTTATCATGAATAATCTATAAAATTTCTTCATCCATTTTACGTTTTGTGTACCTCTAATCCGTTGAAGATGCAAAATAAGTGGTTTTTCTGCTTATGTTTCTCACTTGTCAAAATGGCTTAATTGGGAACAGACTAACAAATTGAGGCCTCATTAGTCCCCTCTGACTGGGGGAGCTCATTGCAGTTAGTGAAGTTTGCCAACTAGTGAATCTGATGTTGGCCATTGTGGACAATTGCTTCTCCCAGATCCTCACTGAGGATCTGAAACATGGCTACTTACATGGCATCTGGTTGTTCCTGCTGCTGAGTGGATGAGCTTAGCATCACTATTCCAGTGGCTCTTCCGAGGGGCTAGAAATGAAGGAGCCTAATAGCTGATGTCAAGTGGGGGTAGCAGGAGAGAGGTCTTTAGAGAGGAGGTTCCTCCTTCCCCTTGCTCTGGGATTGTGACAGATACCTGAGTGCAGTGCCAGCTGGTGATGGCAGAGGATGCATCAGTGACTGGGACCAGACCATCTTCCCTGTGTGGTTGGTCCAAGCCTTTCTTAGACTGAGCTGGAACTGCTGTTGTGCAGTTGCATTTTGGTCTTGTACTTGACACAGTCATTTTTTGCCTGCTTCTGCCAAGCCCTCATTTGTGAGGCCAGTTGCCTGCCCAGTATTATCCCTCCAGCCCATTTTGTTGATGATCTGTGTTTTTCCTAATCAAGTCCCTCTGTCTCTGGACCAGATTAAGGTGTGTTCTCTGACTATGCTTCTGTCTCCAGGCCCCCTGGCCTGGCCATTCACTTGCACCATGTGTTCAGTTCAAGAGAACATGGGGAAGTCTGATTCAGGTTGTCTGCTGGCTGGGGATGGTTTAAGCTGTTCTATGTGTTTCCAAGCCCTAAGTCTTTCCTGACTTATGCAGTTGAACTACAGTCAGGGAAGCTGCTCGTCTCGTCCTCCACCTATAGCTACTTCCCAGAGCCTGTCTATAGTCAGGCTGTATTTGGACCTGACCTATCCCTCACTCCAGGATCTGCAGTCATTCCTCCCCCTAGTTTGTGCAGAATGATCTGCCCTAAGCTGGGCCTAGCGGGCTCCTTTTTAAGGTCTGGCCTAAACATTTGCCTGAGAGCCAAGCAAATAGACTCATGGCTTGTCCCTTGTCTCCAGATGAGCAGAACCCAGAATCCCTCTGTTTAGCAGCTTCAGGCAGCTGATCTCAGTGGCTATGTTCCTGCCCACCAGAAAGAGCAACTGAGAGAGGGTGGATCCAGTGCTGCCAATTGGCTCCTCCCCTCAGGTTGTCAGGGCTAGCAATGGCTCTGGTCAGTTAAGGGCCTGAAAAGTGATGGGTAACATCAGAAGTCATTGAGGAAGTCCTGGTGTCATCCAAGCTGGTGGTCCATGAGTGGCCACACAGCAGGTGTGAGAGAGGAAGATAGAAAATGTGCAGTGAGAAGTAAGGAGTTAAAGGAAATCAGAGCAGAAAGAGGAACAAGTCACGGCTAGTGCATTTACAAGAACAACCCACAAACTGAAATTTTTGCAAAAAACAGAAAGATCAACTCTGTATTTGAATGTTTCTTGTACCACATGTAGCAGATTTTAGGGAATGGTAGAGGCAGAGCCAAAAGATGGTTTCATTGTGCAATTCAGAAGCACTTGGGAAAACTAAAAGCATGTAATTATTTAAAAGAAGTTTTTTAGCTGTTGTTTATGGCTAAGTTTAAAAGGATTGGAGGCTTTAGAGGAAAGAATATGCAGGAGTGGAAAATGAAATGAATTGTGAGGCTTAAACAACCTATTGCTTTGGGAAAATCTTTGTGTGTTTAAATGTTGGAATAAATAACATTTTACATTACATGCTTTGATAACATGGCCATTTCCCAAGTATCTGGACATGTTTTGCATATGTTGGATCAAGCACAGTACAAATCAACCATTTCCTGGAGTCTGAAATATATACACCACTTCTTCTTCTCATCCCAAAGCCTGGGAAGCAGTCCATCACCGGCATTCATTCCTGTCTGTGGCCTGTTCCTCCATTAAGCCCAGCCTGGTCATGTCTCTGCATACGATTTTCTGCCATGTAGTTGGTGGCCAGCCTTCAGGTCTGATTGACCGTGGTTGTGTTTGCGTTATTTTCCTTGGCATCCTGTTTGTCTTCTAAGATATCGTAATTATTGCAATCTTTTTGATTGCAGCCAATCCTATAACGTCACTTCACATCCTGCTCCTTCTAACTTCTTCAGTTGTCATAATATCATTTCACAGTACACCTGCCATCTTCCAAAGAACTCTCATCTCTGTTACCTCCAGCTGTCTTCTGATGTCCATTTCATTTAACGCAGCTGCTTCCAGACCACAGAGTAATACTGCTAGTACATTGGTTTAATTCATTTTGGTGCCAAACAATGTTTTTATCAGTCCATAATTTCATCAACTTCTGTGTAGCTGTTGTAGCGAAAGCACATGTCCTTTTAACCTCATTCTTGATGGAACTGTTGATACTGATCAATCTTCCTTGGTACATGTAAGGTTTTACTTGTTCTATGACTTCACTGCTGCATTTCAACACTTTATATATTGGCCCTTTTCCAAGATGCAACCACTTCATCATCTTGGCATTTATTGTAAGTTCAAGTCGACTACACCAATTTTCCAAGGTAGTGAAGAGTGTCATCGTCAATTCAAACATGTTTGCTAGTTGTACAGTGTTGTTTGCATGAGCTAAAGAGCTTAACTTTAGATCACCGTGCGTCATGCCCTCCAACTTATATACCATTTTTAACGTCCAATTTAAGAACATGATGAAAAGTGATGGTGATTCCATGCCCCCTTGTCTTACACCAAACTTTGACTTGAACCAGTTGCTTAATTTTCCACCAGTTCTTATGGCACTACAGGAATTTTCGTACATAACTTTTATAATTGCAGTTATTCTATCTGGAACTGCATATGATTTTATTTCTTTCCATAATGCTTCCCTCCAAACCAAATCAAATTTCTTCATGAAGTCGATGAAAAGAGCAAACATCTTTAATCCCCATTCTTGCCTTTTTTCCATCAGCTGTTGGCATGTGTGTCAGATCAATTCAACTTTGGCCTGGTATGAAGCTACACTGTTCCTTGCCTGCTGCTACTTCTAAAACTGGCCATAATCAGTTGACAATTACTTTCATCATGATTTTTCCAGTACTGATAATAAGCTTATACCTCTTCAATTATTCAAATTGGCAGGATCTCCTGTCTTCAGGATTGGTACAACTATTGCCTTTACCCAATGATCAGGTACTTTCTCCTGCTTCCAGACCTTATATATTTTTCTAATGCTTTGATAGCACTTATTCCACCAGCTTTTAGCAGCTCAGCTGTTATGTTATCTATCCCTTCAGCATTCCCATTTTTAACTGCTTCATTGCTCTTTCTATTTCTTTTTCAGGTGGTGGTTCAGTGCTTATATCCATTCTGCCCTGTTCCTCTGGGATGTCTAGAATGCTTGCATCTGGAAAAATTACACTGTTTAGCACTTGGTCAAAATGCTCCTTCCATACTTCCAGGAACTCTTCGATATTTGTTGTTGGTTCACTGGTAGCATTTCTTACTACTTGCATCGTTGACTTGATTGTGTTTCTGTACAATTTAACCTTTTTGTATATAGATGGGAACTCTGATTTCAGACCAGGGCAGATAGGGCCCATTTCACCTCTTTAGGCAAGTCTGTCTCGGAGAAGGAAACCTGATTTCAAATCCAAGGGGTCCAAGCTTGTTAGCCTTGAAGGGCAAGTAAGGTGGAACTGCTGATTGTGCCTGTTCCTAGCAGGCCAGCAGGCTATCACATCGTGCTTCCATGAGCTGCATAGGGTAGAATGTGCTAACAAGCCATTACATCTGAAATTGATTTGTTATAGAAACAATACTACAAGCCAGACTGATTTATATGGCCTAACAAATGGAAATGGTCATGGATTTTGGTTAACAGCTAAATATATTACACACAGTGCAATCTGGAATGTTAGAGCTGTTTGCTTCCGGCCAGACTGAGCAGTGGAGGACTTAAGGAAGTGACACATTACCTTTGCTGCCGAACAGGAGACACGTTGGCCGGGTACAGGAGCGTTCACAATTGGACATTGTACTTTCCTTTATTCAGGACACTCAGGTGGACAAGCAAAGCCTAGGGATGGGGTTGCAATAGCAGTGGACAAGAGAATAGTTACTTCAAATAATAGCTGGAAACCAGTGTCTGAGCAGATTGTCATAGCAAGGTTTACTGCTGCCTACAATAAACTGTGCATAACTGTAACCTGTTGTTATGCACCACCAGAAGCAGCAGAAGTGGAAGAGAAGGATGGATTGTTACAACAGGGGGATAACATTGTAGTTGAGATTCCTGATCATGATATGATTTTTATAATGAGAAATACGAATGCAAAGGTTGGTAGTGGACCTGGTAAGCAAATGAATAAAGTTGGGACCACATGGTATCAGGATGGCAAACGAACTTGCTGTGAGATACACAATCTGATTATTGCTGGTACTTGTTTTTTTCCTGAAGATATGCACAAGATTATGTGCAATTCAGCAGATGGTCAAACTAAAAACCAGATTGACCGCATTATTATCCGTAAAATGCATAAAAGGGCACCTTTGAATGTTAGTCTATAGAGGTGCAGGATGTGGCCGTGATCATGAATGACTAAGGGGAAAAATTAATATTAAGTTAAAGTCCAAGAAACAGAGGGGTGTAACTGGAGTCACATTTGATCTTGATAAAGCTAGCTATGTGAGAGAGGTGTACAAGTTGATGCTTGCGAGGCGTTTCATTAATTTGTGTTTGATGAAGAAATCTCACTACAGACTGAATGGGAAATATTCAAGGAAGTGATACAAAATACAGTAGAGGAAGTTATTGGAAGACATAAACAAACAAGGAAAAACTGGACATGCAATGAAACAAGAACATTACAGGAGAAGGGTAAACAAGCCAAGACTGATGGGAAAGTGGAAAAATAAGTGTTGTAGTTGCCCAAAGCAGTGAAGAAATCACAAAGATTGGACAAGCAAAAGTTCTGGAAAGAAGAAACTCAATAATGAAAGGTGGTGTCAAGAGAACAATATATACACTGCAGCATCAAAATAATAGTCCTCAAAGCATTCTTGCAGCGCGAGTGAGCTGAATGACAAGGGACTCAAGACTTATTTTAAGGGAAAGCTGGAGCAAAGAGGAGAATCTTGCAGTGTTCATTAAAGTTGTCCAGACTTGGGCTTAGACACATTTCTAAGTGTATTTCTCCATTGCAACAAACACTTGTCTCCTCTGAGCATCACCTATGGGACAGGCAGATGAAGTGCTCCCGCAAAACACAGGTGATGCTGCAGAGTAAAGGTGGAGAGGTGGTCTCTGAAAGCCAGGATCCAGATAGCAACAAGCACCTTGAGTTTTAGTTACAAGTGAACTGGCAGCCAGTGCTGAGCTCAGAGCAAAGGGGCAATATGCTCTAACCTCCCTGTCCTACTCAAAAGTCAGGCAGCTGTGTTTGTACTAGCTTAAGCTAGTGGAAACCTGAGGCCTGAGACTCTGGTAGCACCATCTCTCCAGTGGAAATACTTGTGAATTAACTCACCTGCTCCCAATGGCAACTGATATGTTGTGCTGCTGTCAGACTGGATCTAGCTCCTGTTCCCTAGCTGGCATTAAGGCAACATAGCAATTGAAACATTTTTTTAAACGAGTGCACAGTTTGTTTAATTAAACAACAGAATGGGTTGTCTCCCTTGCAGGATACTGGCCTTCTTACAACATCCCTTTCCATGAAACCATCTACAACCTCAGCGGGTATGCAAAGTACGTTGAGAAATACGGCTTGGACTTTTCTTATGACCTGGCTCCCAGAGCAAAAATCTTCCGACGGGACCAAGGGAAAGTGGCTGACTTGGAGTCCATGAAGTATATAATGAGATATAACAGTAAGAAGCCCATTTGTTTTCCTTTGATCTGATTTTTATTTATTGTTTGTATTATGGTGTTGCCTAGCAGCCCCCGTCATGGCTGAGGAGCACATTGTGCTCAGTGTTATACAAACATAGGACAAAGAGACAGTCCCTGCCCTGAGGCGCTTACAATCTAGGTATGAGATAAGACTTGAAAATCTTTTTTTTTTTTTTTTTTTAACCCCGTGCACCAACAGAATTAGGAGACTTGCTAAGGCTCTCTGGGGAGAACTGTTCTTGAGCACAGTTGGAGCAAGGAAAGGGTCTTGCAAAGCCTTAAGTACTAGGCAATGTGTCTATAATACTAACATAGAGAATTTAGCATAAAAGCTTTTTAAAAGACTCCTTTAACTTTCCCCTCTCAGAAGGAATGTGCTTCAATGCACAATGCTCTGTCTTGATGCTGTCAGGATCCGCCTTACTGGGATTAATGGGGAAAAGTGTTCTGAATAAACACCATCTCTAGGTACAGATGACCGTAGCTGCTTTATTTTGATTCTCTTTTGCATATAACATTATTTGCCACATGTGACGTTTGGAAGGACTTTCCCCAGGGTGAACTGGCAGTCATCTGAGGGAAAGAGCATGGGGACTGCCTTTCTTTGGTTCACTGCGTATCAATACACTATTGCAATCAGATGGGCATAGTTTTCTCCCACTCCCCGATTTCCTGCAATTGCAGGGGGTATTGCTAGATCTTGCTCCTTGCCATCTTCATTTTTAGTTTCTTGTTTTGTAAACTTTTTTCTTCTGTCCTAGACTAAAATATTAAGACCAGAGCTGCTCACTACCTTTTCTCTCCTGATCCCTCCCCCATTCTCTTGTACGAGTTGGCTTTCTCTCATTACAACTTCTCAGGTAGTGTTGCATTAGCTTGCAGAATATTCCATTCAGGACTCTATGGGAGGAGCCCTTAGCCCCTACTGGGGATGGCCCTGTGAGTAGACTGACTTGATTTCTTTTCTCTTCCCCATTTATTTCCCAGACTACATGAAGGAGCCCTATGCCAAGCTCAATCCGTGCAACACTATCTGCTGCCGCGAAGACCTGAACCCTTCTCTCCCAGTGCCAGCAGGCTGCTATGACTCAAAGGTAAAGACCCCTAGAGCCCATGGCCTGCCTTACATACTGTCTGAGTGAAAGCAGGGCGCCTGCTCTGGACCTGCCAACCAAGTCTTCTTACTCTGCAGAAGATGGTTCCCAGTCTGCCCCTTCTGTCCCCCAATCTGCGACAGTAGGGGAGAGTCAGGAATAAAACACTATCCTGGGCAACACTTCTTACCAGCGATTAAAGAAAAGCATCTGCAAGGCAGGGTTATGGGAGACTGGCTGCTGTATTTGCCTACTTAGCCAGGGCCCTGCCAGCCTAACTGACTGCTCTGTACAGTGTTATGTGGTCTCTAGGATCTCTGATCCTCTGCACCATCTGGGAATTAGCTAATCCTTTGGAAAGCAGCTAATTGCCAGGGTTTCCTGAGTCCACAAGGGAGTGCTGTGGGATGGAGGGGAAGCACCTGGGCCAGACAGGATGGGACTCCTGTCTGCTGTGAGTCTTGGTTGGCCCCATCTCCTTCCTGCTGCCTCCACTCCCTGCAGCTGCATTCCAGTCCTTCTCTTCAAGGTTTCACTGGGAGCGCCAGGGTCCCAGTGCTAGCTGGGGTGAGGTCAGTCTCACTTAAACACAGGGAGCAAGAGGCGTGGAACCAGATGGCAGAGGGAGGTGAGATATACGTTTTGTGGGTGGGAGGATGCAGGAACCTGAGGTACGTGGGTACATACTTATCCTATGTATCCAGGTGCAGAATGCTGTGGTGAGACTGCTCACCCTTAGGGCACTAAGGGTTCATACCCAAATTCGATTAAAGCCCAGCAGTAGGTAGGGCTCAGGAGTGTACTTGTCACTCAAAGGCCCTGGAGCCCTCAGTTATCTTATTTTCAGGGTGGCACAGAGGGAATGGGAATTTGCCAAGCAGCTGTCTGCTCTCATTAATGGAAACCATGTGGCCAGTTCCCTGGAACCATGCAGGAATGTTTCTTCCTCCTGACCCCCAGTGACCCCTGTGTTTGCTAATGCCTTACTCTTCAGTGAATCATTTTGCTCTAGACTTAACTTGTATAATTATTCTCAGCACGAAGTTGGCAAAGGTCAGGTAGCTTTTAGTTTTAACCCATGATTCAGTAAAAAGGACTGATTTTTACAGGCAGGATTTATGGCAGCTTTGTTCTTAGTACAAATGCTAGGTAAGTTAATACTAACCCTTAAAACACTGACAAGGTCTAAGGTGTTTTACCCTGTCAGCTAGCCCGTTTCCGGGATTGTGTGTGAGGCTGCAAGGACAGGCAGCATCAGAAATCTTTGGCAGACCCAGTTCTGAGGATTTCCACTCTTCCCTGGCTTGCCTGACTTGTGTCAGATAGCAGGGCTCAGCAGGGACCCCAGGGACCTCCGTTCTGGCAGTTACACATGGTGCAGAAATATGGGTGGGAAGGTGGCTAGGGAGCTTTATACCACATGTACTTCCCTGTATTTTCTCACCAAATCCCCCAGGGGGCTATTGCACCAGCCAAGAACAGCTGGAGCACAGCACTGTTTTGGCCATGTCCCCTCCCAACCAGCTGGGGAGACCCTTACGCTGGGGGTATTCCCCAGGGGGCAGATCGGCTGCCTTTACATCAATGGGGCTGTAAGTCACCTTGGGTCCTTGGTTTCTTAAGGTGTGGGCAATGCTTGGTTTAAAAAAAACCTTTCTGATTGGGGGGATGTTGCTTGAACTAGCATAAGTTTTCCTCTGCTCAGTTTCTTTCCTTTACGCCTGCGTATACCCACTTGGACCAACCTGAGCAATGCCCTCCCTTCTCCATAGTTTTTAAACACTTCAAAAGTGATAGAACAATGTATCCTCTAGCTATAAAATCCTGCCCTGTCCTTCACAGGTGGCAGATTTCCATATGGCTTCGGTGTTTGCAGCCTGTGCTGTCAATGGCCCACCTGTAGAGGATGGGCTTCCTGTTTTCAGCTGGAAAAAATTCAATGGGACCAGGCATCAGGGTCTGCCAGAATTCTACAACTTTGACTTCGTCACCATGAGGCCAATCCTGTGAAACTGGTATCAGGGTTTATGAAAAAATATTTTTCCTTTTTTGAATACTTTCATTCTCCCACAAAATAAAACATCCTTTAAGTCCCTGTGTTTGTGCCTTAACTGCCCTCTGCTTTCCTAGCTTCCAGAGCTTTGTTCTGTGAGGGAATGGGCTTGGGGAGGCACCATCTAATCAGTCCTATAAGAACATAGTAACTACCACGGGCTATTCACAAATTGCAGTCGAAGAATGAGAACAATGTCACAAACCAGCAATGAATGAGGAGGCTCCATGGGCAAGTCACTTCACTTCTCTGTGCCTGAGTTTCTCCATCTGTAAAATTGGGATGGTGCTTGCTTTCCCTTTGTAAGGTACATCTGAGAGCCATGGGTGAAAAGTCTATGCAGAGTTAAATATTATTATTACAAATTAGAGGCAGAACAGGTCCACTTCATAATGAGGCTCTGATAGCGCTGCTCACTAAGGCTGGGTGGAAACCTTCCTGTCTACAGTGCATTCTTTCAGTAGTTTGTGTTAAAGTTTTGGGCCTACAGATGCAGAAAGGCACCTGGTGCGATTTTCCCACCAGATGCCTAAATGCTTTTAAAAATACGGCCCTGGCACCTGAGAGGCAGTCACGTGCAGAGGGGACGCTTTGTGGAAACCTTTGGACTCAAACAGGCTGTTTTGTGGCTAGATTGGCGCCAGCCAATAGCTGAGAGGAATAGTTTAGTGGAAAGCGAGGTATTTTCCTCTCTACCTACAGGCAAGTGACTGGGCAGCCAGAGATATGGAATTTGTTCCCAACTTATTCATTGAATTGTTCAGTGGCCTTGTATGAGTCTCAGACTCTGTCCAGTCTGCAAAATGGGGCATAGGAACTTATCCTCCTTTGTGAGATTCGTTAACATCTGTGAAGAAGCAGCACTGTAGCTATTATTTCTTCTTTGAGTGCTGGTCCCTATTTGTATTCCACACATGGGTATCCATGTGCCTGAGACCGGAAATCCTTGCAAGTAGTGTCCATTGGTCCACAGCTGCTCTCTAAAGATCCTCCAGCTCAACACGAAGAGTATAAGGGGAAGTGCGGACTGTCCACCTCTCCATGTTCCTCCTGACCGCCTCATGGCCTGAGTTGGAATCCTCTGTGCCTGAAGCTGTCTTAGCACCAGCTTTCTTATCTGTAAATATAACTGTAGATGGTTCTTAGTGTTTTTAGTAGTCTCTTTACAGTTAATGTAGATTAGTTTTCCCCACTCTCGAGAGAAGGACTATACCCAGATTTCTGAGGTTTAAGAATCATGTCTCCTGTCCTTGCTCCTCGGTCAGCAATGACCACAAGCACTGTCTTTACTGCCTTGGGGAGGTACGTATCTCTGCCAAGTGCAGGATCTGCTGCTCCTTCCCTCTCCCGAGAGGGACGAGCACTTCAGCTAAAGAAGTACCTGATGGAGAAAGCCATGAGACCCCAATCAGATCCAGGCTGGGGAGATTCCTCCTGTGACGGGTTCTTTCTGGGGTGCCACCTGGAACTGGGGTACCACTGAACCCCCATGACCCACCAACCTGGGCTCCCTTTTACATTGTACTGTTGTGACAAGCTGCAAAGCCCTCTCCAGCCTGCACTTTCACCAGCATACATACAGTGAGAGACACACCCAGGTGCAGTATATGCAGGCTCTTTGCCAGCCCCTGCCGGGGAAGGCTACAGCTAGGGCAACTACCAGTCTCGGGCATGTACCCCCTCTGGAGTATAAACTCAAAATTATGCCATCTTGTGCTGCACAGAACTGTGCAGCGTAAGCTCATAAAATTCGCCCCCTCCATCAGTGTGGAGAAGAATATGCAACAGCCTTTTGCTCTTGAATTATGATTACCACACACTGGTTTAGATAAAGCAAAAATAAGTTAAAGTTAAAGTGATTATAAGTGATAGCAAACAGATCAAAGCAGATTATCTAGCAGATAAAAAACACAAACTAAACTTAATATACTAAATAGATTGGATATGAATAGCAGATACTCACCCTAAGAGATGATACAAGCAGGCTGCAGATTCTTAAGGGGCAAGCTGCACTTGTTTACAGCTCGGAATCCCCAAGTGTTCCATTCACAGGCTAGAAATCCCTTTAGCCTGGGTCCAGCCATTCCCCCAGTTCAGTTTTTGTTCCTCAGGTGTTTCCAGGAGTCTTCTTGGGTGAGGTGCGAAGAACAAAGATGATGTCACTCCCTGCCTTATATAGCTTTTGCATATGGCAGGAACCGTTTGTTTCAACGCTTGGTTCCCAGACTGGTCTGTGGAAAAACACTGACATCCCAAGATGGAGTCTAGAGACATGTGGTCTCATCACATGTCCTTGCAGGGTCCTAGCAGCCATTACTCTGAGGCTGTCTGTAGCATTCTCAGGAAGGCTCGCCAGGTGGGATATAAGCTTATCCTAAGGCCTATTGGCCCATTCCCCACCCACTGTCTAGAATGAAACCATCTTGTCTAGCGGGCGTTCACCGGTGTAACTACATTTGAAATGCAGAAACATAGTAAATATTCATAACTTCAGATACAAAAATGATACATGCTGCAAATAGAATAATCATATTCAGCAAATCATAACCTTTCCAATTACATCTCACATGACTTATCTTGCATAAAATACATTATAATTATGTCATATCACTCTGAAGAATATGGGGTGCAGTGTCACACCTCTCAGCACATCCGCCTCAGCCCATGAGTAGTTCCCCTCCAACCATGAGCTCTGGAATGGAGGCCAGATCTGATATAGCCAAAGACTGGTTGTCTTAGGCTTCTCACAAGAGTAAGGGCAGCCTCATGGGCACAAGACCATATCCCCTTCCATATCTGCTCCAAAAAGAAAGGATCCCTCCCCAACTCCTTCCAATTCAGGTGAGTCCTTGCATTCAGGTGCTATAGACTTAGGCCTGCTTAAGCCCCCTGACCATGAGAGCAAGGGACCCAGGACAAAGATCCAGTGGTACTGACTCAGGTACCTGGTAGTAATCTGAAGAATTGGCATTTGCTGACACTGATCAAAAGCTCCAGGTGGGACTGTTCTGACACCAGAAGAGGAATCCACTTCAAGGAGAAAGAGCTACTCCCCAGCTCCATCTGTCAGCACAGAGTACCAGTGATGGAAGTGGATCTGACCTTTTCATGGATTGAAGCTGATGTCCGGGGGGACCATCACCTCCACAAAGGGAGGTTAGCCCAGATAGAGCTTCAGACTGTCCTGGAGCCATCCTCCAACCAGACAAGACTACCCTCCCAGGGACCACTGGTGTCCAATGCAGGCCCTCTCAGAGGTCCAGAGAGGCTTGGGCCACTTTCAGCTTTTGAGGCCCCTAGCCGTAATAAAAATAAAAAATGAGGACACATGAAAACAAAAGAAGGCACTAAAAAAAAGTGAGACATAATTTGAATATTTTTTTATTTAACAAATACTTTTCTAGCCTTTTTCTGTGCAAAAAAATTATGTCTTTTACCAAATCACATCTCTTATTTGCTTAAATTTGAAGCTCTAAGCTGAGTGTGTGTCACATTTTGGTCCGATAGGGATGCGCATAAAAACAAGGTGCGAAACTTATCAAATGCCAAAAAATTAACAAGTGTCTAAATTTGAGGCCCCCTTTGAGCTTGAGGCCCAGGCCAAATGGCCCTCCTGGCCCCCCACTTTGATTGGCCCTGGCCCAATGCCTTGGGGAGCCTCCCCCCACCAGCCTTTGAACTGGCCTTATTGGGGTCCATGGGATCCCTATATGTGGTACCCTGTATCCGTGCGAGAGTCTCACCAGTTCTCTTAGGCAATAGCAATTGGCTCCACTGAAGTAAACAGAAGCTGGATCTACCGCTATGGACAGACAAATCATCCTCCGCCCAATGAGGCAATTGCTCCATCTTCATTATCCCTGCCTGATAACCACAGGCACTACCCAGAACTCTTGCAGAGTGTGGCAACTGAACTTTAGATCCTACTTGAGGAAGTTCATGACACACAGCATAAGCTCTTGTTCATCCTACAGCTCAGGGGAACCAATCGGGTAGGTCTCCCAGTAAATGAGGCTATCATGGAACCTGCCAGGTTGGTATGGCACACACCTACATCATGCTCTTTTACCCCAAAAAGTGCTGAGTCATGATACTTTGTCCCTGTGAAAGGGTCAGAATTTTTCTTCACCCATCCTGCCTCTAACTCTCTAGTTGTTGCCTAGGTCCTTCCATGGCTGCTCGTACAACATCCCAAGACTACCCCTGCAGAGAAGGGTGCTAAATGTTTTGACCTTCTGAGGAGGAAGGTGTTCGCATCCATCAGCCTCCAGTTTAGAGTTGCTAACTACTTAGTGACATATGATTTTATGAATGATTCCAAGTTCTTGGATTATACAGATAAACTTACTCGGGGAGACAGGGTAGACTCATGGCACAAACTTCACTCCAAGCCGCAGTTGACATGGCCGATCCTGTATCTAGAACCATAGCAAGTGCAATAGTAATGTGGCATGAATTGTAGCTTCACTCTTGAGGGTTCCTCTGAGAGGTTCAGAACACCATTGTGGGCTTGCACTCATTAAAAGACTCAAGGACAATCCTCTGTTCCCTGGGCATTTACACCATAGCCCCAAAGAGGAAACATCATAAACAGATATATAAACCTAGGCCTCTTCTCCAGCTTTTTCACAGCCAATGACCATACAAACCACTATGCAAACATCAGAAGTTGCAAAGACCAATGTATGCAGACCCATCCATCTCGATGTCAGCCATCCAACCTCATCCACCAGCTAAAGGTTACTTCTGAAAGGACATTTGAGAGTTGCAAACCAAATCACTGATGCCATCCCCACCTGTTTACCAAACCTTTGGTGGCCACCTAGCATACTTTGCGCACAACTGGAGGGCTACAACAATGGACAAGTAGGTACTAGATATTATCCAGTTGGGCTATACCATCAAGTTTCTTTCCCACCTCCTCACACCCCCTCCTCCCAGCCTCTCTTCAGCAACCACTCTCACAAGGAGAGCCTCCAATAAGAAGAGTACTCCCTCCTTGAATGTGGGGCTATTGAGTGAGTGCCACCGCAGCATCAAGGTAAAGGATTCTACTCCCAATATTTCTCAGTTCCCAGGAAAAAGGGAGGATGGCTGCTCATTCTTGACTTGCGTCAGCTAAATACTTTTATTTGCAAATTAAAATTCCCCATGGCTAAATTGGTATCAGTAATTCCCCCCCTGGAAAAAGAAATATGGTTCAGGAAGGGTGTTTGTTTCCATGTGAATATTCACCATTCCCACAGGAGGTTCCTCAGGTTTCTGGTAGTACAGGGACACTTCCATTTCTGAGCATTCCTGTTCGGTCTGGCAAAAGCACCCAGAGTCTTCAGAAAGATCTTCTCAGTGGTAGTAGCATAGATGAGACAAAACAGAAACCCCATTTTCCTGTACTTGGACAACTGGCTTCTAATAGGGAGATCCAGCCAGGAAGTTCAGGTGACAATCTTATCTTCGCTGTGCTTCCTGGCACCCATGGTAATCTGTGTAAATATGGAGAAGTCCACTCTGACTCCCACACAAATAATAGACTTTATGGGAGCAACCCTACACTCAACCTCAGCAAGGGCAAACCTCCCTATGGATAGATTTTAGGCCATGAACAGCCTGATAAGACAAGTCACTCACAGACCTTAAACTACAAACAAGGTCTGTCTTTCCCTACTAGGCCAGATGGCTTCTTGTACTTGTGTAATGCTGTTTGCCACCCTGTTTACTCACAGGGACAGCATGAATACCAAAATGTGACAGTCCCCACCAACATCAGGGCTTCTGTCCTGTCCCTTCTTCCCACACCTGACACAATCATAATCACAGACATATCTCTCATAGACTGAGGTGCCCACATAGGTGACATCACAATACAAGCTACATAGATGCCTCAGGAGGCCAGGATGAATATCAATTTCCTGGAACTAAGAGCAGTCACGTAGGCCTGCAATGCATTCCTCCCACTTATAAGGTCCTGACATATCCGGATAATGTTGGACGACATAACGACTGTCTTCTGTTTAAGCAAACAAGGAGAAATGAAATCTCGTCCTCTCTGCATAGAAGTAGTGCACTTATAGAACCGGTGTAACAACCACATCACTCTCTTAGCAACATACTTTCCAAGTGCACAAAACTCACTGGTGGACAAATCTCAGGAGGTACTTTTCTGTGACCACGAGTGGGAGATACACAATTCAGTGCTAAATGAAATCTTCATTCAGTGAGGAATGCCATCTTGGAACCTGTCTGACTCCCAGATGAACAAGAAGTTCAGCATATACTGCTCCAGAGCAGCACTAGGTCAGGACTCAGACTCATAGACTTTAAGGTCAGACGAGACCTTTGGTGCTGAGCATGGGTGAACTCCAGGGCGCAGACACAGCCCAATAGACACAACTTGCAAAAGTTCCCCATCTGAGGCAGGTGGTGTGTGTCTGTGTGCCTGCCTGTATAGAATACAGAACCTCCAGTTCCGGGTAAGTAACCTCCATTTATTATTTGTAGGGTAGTGCCTAGACCCCCATTTATGGTTCAGGGCTTCATTGTCCTGGGCACTGTGTACACACTCAACAAAAGGACAGTCCTTGCCCCCAAAGAGCTTACTGTCCAATCTAAGATTCTCTAAGTCCTATTATTTATTCATATGAAGGGAAAAGAGTAGGTTTATTTTGGTCTTTCCTCAAAGCTCCGTATGCCAGATTGGCCGATGTGCTAGAGCTCCTGACTCAGGGCATGAGCCGTTTGTGCCTATATGGTCTGACTGATTCACTGTAAGGAAGGGATGGGGAAATCTGCTCCAAGAAAAGACATAACTGACCTATTAGGATCAAGCTGTTGCGTAGATGTAACATGGAGTGAATTGTGCTGAGGATAAACATGCTGTGGGCATAGAGAGGAAGGGTTTCTTTCCTCAGGAGGCCCTGCACAACAAATACTTGCAAACGTAAGGGGAGAGGGAATGTTAGCCTAGCGCAAGGAAAATGTGGGGGCAGAGATGCAGTGGAAGAACAATTTAATTCTTGAAATAAATGAAAGGTAACAAAATAATATGACTATAAATTAGCCATTTCTATTGCCACTCATCCAACTGAGGGCTTTGGCTCGCTGCCTGAACACCACCACCTCAGATTGAGAAAGCAGTAGAATTGAACTTTGCAGTTGTAATTATTGGGCTTCCTGAGGCACCCAGCTGGACTGATGCCCCACCCGCTCTCGTATGTCACTTTGTGGGGAGTGTTGAAATATAGTAATTGCTTCTCTGCCCTTGATGGAAGTAATGGCTTTGACATTTGGCTGGTACTATTTAAGTTCCATAAAAGCAATGTGTAGGTACATTTGTTACACTTGTTGCTGCCTCTGTATGCATGAATAAAGGACAGTTATACTTAATGTGTACAAAGTGTCAAACACTCCACTTGCCTTTATTCCTTTTTAATTTCCCTATTAATAAAAATGTCTTTCAAAACAGGACCAGACTCTAATGAATTGATCCACTTGGAATTTAGTGGTAAAGGAGTGTATGTGTGTGTGTGGGGTAGAATGAGCTTTCCTCCCCTTACCATTTGGCTCTGTCCTTGTCTAATGCTTCACACCATACACTGGCAGGTGGCAGCACAGTCTCACTCATGCACTCTGCTAGGGACATGCACAGTCTTTGTATTTAATAAATATAATTTTGGACAGATTAGCCAAAAATGCAGGGCTATGGGGCCCATTCTGTTGAACAAGAAACCAGCAAGCCCCCAAGGGCCTGTCAATTTCTAAGAGATTTAAAGGGGTTAAAGATGAGGCTGGGATTTGTTTTACCCTGGACTAAGGTCTAATTCTAGCTCACACAGAGTCCCTGTGAAGCCTGGGGAAAGTGAACTGCACCTGTTCCTCCCTGGCTAAATGAGGGTAACCCATATCATTCTAATAGGTGTATAGAGCATCTAGCTACTGTTTATAGAACCTTTTGAGCATGAAAAGCGCTGTCACTGCCCGGTGTAATTCTAACAGCTCCAGCCACCACACAAGCAGCGGCAAGCAATGGTGCAGCTAGTGACCCAAGAAGGGCAGTTAATCCCAGAGTGGTGAGGAGCCTTCAGTGCTGTGTGCCATCAGGAGTATGGCAGGGGTGTGAAGTTGCATTTCCTGCCATTGAGACGCCATCAGCCAGCCAAGTTATTTTCATGGCCATGGACGAACATCTTTGCTGCACTTGTGGGAACCGGCTCCAATGGACGTTGCCATCCAGGAGAAAAGGTAAAGTTCACATCTCTGCCCTCTCTTGCCAGCCACCTAGGGGAGGGGAGGGAAGAGACGTACCACTGCCATCTCAGGAGGGAGGGGTGTCAGCCACTGTACTTATAGAGCTAGCTCCTCTCCTTCCCCCTGTGCGTGCTGGGGGAACAGTGTATGGCTGTTGGGCAAGGGGAGGTGGATGGGGCTGAGAGCTGTGTCACCTTCACCAATAATGTCAAATTGCTGAAAGTTTGCTTGATCTCTCAGGCCTGGCTCTGACCCCCTCCCCCCGCCACATCCCTGGACTCGGTCAGCCCTGAAAGGGTCTGACTGGCTGCGATGGTGTGGGGTCTAGGGGAACTGCCAGAATCCTCCCTTAGGTTACTTTAGAAATGAGGGAGGAGCAATTGTAGCAAAACAGTATTTCCCATTCACTTCATTGGAAACTTTCAGGATCCTTGTCTGACATCAGCTGGGGAATGCAGCACCTGCACCAGTGCCTGTGGAAAAACTAGCAAGCATAGCAAGTTTTTTTGCTTGGTTACAGTCCTGAAGCAGAAGAATAAATTGTATGTTGGGCTAGAGATTACTGGAATATTAGCATTAGTCCGATAGCATTTCTTTAATAACAGTGTTAAATTCTGATGAGATGCATTCAGTGCAGAAGCTCAGCTCTAATGTGCAGCCCATTGTCACTAGGTGGCACAGAAGAGAAGGTTTTGCTTTGGGTTAGTGGAACTAACGGTGTGAGGTTCCAGTGTTGTGCTTTATTACAGAGCTCTGAACCTACTGTGGGGTTTGGTTCTTTGATAAGTCTGAGTAAATGAACTAAGTATTTTCTGTACAGTGTTAAATGAATGAGAACTGCAGGATGAAGGGAGCAGAGCACGGTTCAGCATCCCCTTGGGCACCAGCTGAGCATCTCACTTTGCATAATAAAGACAGGACGTTCCAGGGCTTGGTGAGAGGTGCTGCCATGGTTCAGGAACTGGAAGTGTCTAGACACAGATGCACTAGTGCGTAAAGGGAAGTAAGGAACCGCTCTAGGAAGCTGGGAACTGGAACAGCATGTGCTATGCTGTGTCCTGATCTGACTGCAGGGAATCTCCTTCCTTCGAGGTTTTTAAGGTCAGGCTTGACAAAGCCCTGGCTGGGATGATTTAGTTGGGAATTGGTCCTGCTTTGAGCAGGGGGTTGGACTAGATGACCTCCTGAGGTCCCTTCCAACCCTGATATTCTATGATACTATGAATTAAGAATTGGACCCTTGCTGAGATTCAGACCCAAGAATTGTTGGAACTGAAAATGGAGAAAGTGATAAAACTGTGAGCTGATCTTCCATCTCACAATGCCATCCCATAGTATCTACTGGATGTATCTCCTGTTGTTTTTCTGTTCACCAATGTTTAAGGAAGAGGCTTCTCTCAGTTACCTTGATTCTTAACCATTAGGAAAGCAGCAGTAATTCAGACTTCTGTCTGCTTTAACATCTTTGAGCTGTGAATCTGCCATTTAAGTCTCAGCAGCTGCTTTGTTTGTATGTACCAGGTCACTTTTGCTCTTTGTTACATCTCTTCATTTACTTCTAGATGCACTCTTCTGCTACAAAATAAAACCAATCCTCTTGAAATATTTAAAAACAAACAAACAAAAACTGCACATGTACCAACCAGGACAGTTTGAGGCCTATAGTACAACTGGTGCATTTGGAGGTAAAATAACAGGATTTCACATTACTTTCAATGTTTCTCCCAATTATTTAAAACTTAATTAAAATAATTGGGGAAAAAGCATCTGTTTAAAAGAATCCTGATAAGAAAACTGCAAAAAAAGATTCTTTAGATTGCATCTCATGAACCAAGTGCTTTCCAAAGAGGAAGATTCAGTCCTTGCCGCAAAGAGTTTGAGCTAAATTCCTGCAATCTGATACAGATTTATTTTTATATACATATGAAGTTGAGCATGATTGACTTCCCAGTTCCTGACACCAATTTCCAGTATCTATTAGCGTGTCCTTATACCCTTCCCAGTACATAAGTCAATGCCATATGTAAAGTAATAGCAACAGAGCATGGGAAGGCTTAGCAGATTTTATATAACAAAAGGTAAAGCGTATCTATATATTTACGTGAACTTGTTTTAAATAACAAAATTTTAAAATATCACAATAATCCTGCATCAGGGAAAGGAGCTGCTTGAAATAATCAACTACTATTAAATTCTCTCCAGTGGTTGCTTACAGACGTATGAACTTTTCAAGTGGTGCCATTTAATCAGAATAGTCTGCTTCATCAAATATATAGAACTTACATAAATGTTGACCATCTCTAATAAGTCTTAACTGAAGTAGGAACAGTACGGCTCCCTGTATCCCTGCTGCTACCCAGACTTAATTTCTTACGGGGAGAGATTCACCAAATGGAAGCTTGCTGGCCCACATCCATCTTGGAGTAGCTGGGCTGGAACTTGATGTGACTAACTCCAGCTGCAGTCCAAGCCGTAGCTCTCAGCGCTCTGGTCACTGCCTCTGTCACCAGGAGTAGCGATGTGTGAAACTGCTCCACTTTTAAGAAGTTTATTTTCTGTGAATAAACATTTACACTGCTGGCAAATGCAGACCCTGAGGAACCACTTTTATGCTATTAGAACAGGAGTACTTGTGGCACCTTAGAGACTAACACATTTATTAGAGCGTAAGCTTTCGTGGACTACAGCCCACTTCTTTGGATGCATATGCATCCGAAGAAGTGGGCTGTAGTCCACGAAAGCTTATGCTCTAATAAATTTGTTAGTCTCTAAGGTGCCACAAGTACTCCTGTTCTTCTTTTTGCGGATACAGACTAACACGGCTGCTACTCTGAAA
>NC_048298.1:86910153-87001634 GCF_013100865.1 Trachemys scripta elegans | reverse complement strand
TTTCAGAGTAACAGCCGTGTTAGTCTGTATCCGCAAAAAGAAGAACAGGAGTACTTGTGGCACCTTAGAGACTAACAAATTTATTAGAGCATAAGCTTTCGTGGACTACAGCCCACTTCTTTGGATGCATATGCATCCGAAGAAGTGGGCTGTAGTCCACGAAAGCTTACGCTCTAATAAATGTGTTAGTCTCTAAGGTGCCACAAGTACTCCTGTTCTTTTTACGGATACAGACTAACACGGCTGCTATTCTGAAACCTGTTTTTATGCTATTGTTTGTCTTTTACCACTGCCTTTAAAGACCCCTACCCTAGAGTGTCACGAGGCTCCTGTGCAGCTTGGCCTCACCTGCTGTTGCCAGCATCTGTGCTCCCTTCAGCAAGCTCTTTTACCTGCACCACTTCTCTGCTGCAGTGCCTCTTAGAACACAGGCTAGCCCAATGGTCCTCAAACTGTGGGTCGGGACGCCAAAGTGGGTTGTGACCCCATTTTAATGCGGTTGCCAGGGCTGGCATTAGACTTGCCGAAGCCCAGGGTGGCAGGACTCAGGTGGGTTCACGCTTCACTCCCCCTCCTGGGGTTGTGTAGTGATTTTTGTTGTCAGAAGAGGGGCATGGTGCAATGAAGTTTGAGACCGCCACTGTAGCCAATACCAGTCTTCCCAGGTAAAGTGGTCATCGCCCCGCCATTCCAGAATGGCAGATTCATCAAATGAAAGGTGAGTAGTTAAGGGATGAAGTTTTCAGACTGCAAGTCCTTTGAAAAAGCAGCTTTGTAGGCCCAGGGAGTAAAGACTGCACTGAACTATGCCCAGAGCATCCAGCTCGGGGGCTGCTGCGGTGGGCGAGAGAGGGCACATCCATCGCATTAGAAAGGATATTACTGATATTAAAATATGAGTTGTGTGCTTTTATTTGTAGAATGAAAAAAGTTAATTTTTTTTTATATAGCGCTTTTTTCCAAAGCGCTTTACAATACTTAGCTAGTGGTACAAACAACATTTGGAAAGATCATTAAGTGATCTGCCAAGATCCTCAGCAGTTTTCAAGTGGTCCGTGGAAAAAAAAGTTTGAGAACCACTGCCTTAGGGCATGTCTATATTACAGCCTAGCTGACACTTAAAACTTTGGTCAACATAGCTAGAGGTGAAAAATCCACACCCCTGAGCTCTGAAGCTATGCTGACTAACCCCTACTGTAAATGCAGCTAGACTTGCAGAATAAAGGTCCCTAGCCACTGTTGCTAAGGATGGCAGTGTTCCTACAGCCATGGTTTGTGTCACTGTGGGAACTCCACTTCCCCAAGCAATATTAAGTAGGTTGACAGAAGCAGTCTATTGTTGACCTAGCTATGGCTATGCCAGGAGGTAGGTTGGCATAGCAACAGTGCTCAGGTGTGTGGATTTTTCACACCCCCTGATTACCATAGTATGTTGACCTATGTCAGGGGTCTCAAACTTGGGGTCGTGAGGTTATTACATGGGGGGGGGGTCACAAGCTGTCAGCCACCACCCCAAACCCCACATCACCTCTAGCATTTATAATGGCGTTAAATATATTAAAAAGTGTTTTAATTTATATTGGGGAGGGCACACTCAGAGGCTTGCTATGTGAAAGGGGTCACCTGGACAAAAGTTTGAGAACCCCTGACCTACGTTCTAGGTGTAGATTAGCCCTTAGAAATGTGGCAGTTATAGCCCAGGTTTTGGCCACGTTCCCACTGTTAATGCCTCTGTTTCAATTCCTCAAACTTCTCCTGGCTTTGGCTTGGCCTGAAGGGGGACTAAAAGGTCTTTCCAAGAAAAGGGAGCTTAAAAAAAACCCCCACCCTTCTGCTGTTCTTTAGGTGCTGCTGTAATACAAATTATTATTTCAATAAGTAACTGCTAGCAAGAAAACATCTCTTATTTTGGGAATACCAATTGCAACTGCATTCTCCAGAGCTGTTCCCTCTCCCCCTGCAAATTAGGTGCAGGGTCCAGGCCACGCTTGCTGCAAGAATGAGATCATCCCAGCCCTGCCCTTTCCTGACTTCGAGTGCTTAACTGGGCCCGAATAACGTTCTCCCCTGGGGGCTCTTATGAAATTATACCACCCCTCCAGGCCAGGGCACTGAGTCATGAAGGGTATTCTGCAACTACAGCCTGAGTCACACTTGCCTGCACCTCATGCCTCCATTTACACCAGTGCAAAGTGTGTGTAAAATGGTGCTGGCTCAGCAGGGTTGTTTTGCATTCACTTTGCACTAGGGAAAGGACTACACAAGATGCAAGGCAACACTGAATGAACTGATCCCTTCGTTTATGCTTGGAGAAGAAAGCGGAGGAGCTTAGGCTTCAAATGTATCATGCTGTCCCAGACAGCTATGTACTCCCCTTCAGGATGCAGTAAAACCTGTGCTCTGTACCACTTGGCACAAGCAGATTGTCATCTTTAATGACCATTTTTAAAGAAGCCCTTTGTGGTTTCAGATACATTTTTATTCAGCCTTGAGTTAATCACTCTCTATACTTAGCTGGCAATTTTTTCTGGTCCTTTGGTTGGTGGCTTGAGCCAGCTTTCACTGTCATTGCTGTAGCAGTAATAGCAATACTTAGCAGTTAGGGTTGTGCATCTTCAAAATGCTCTACCCAACATTAATCCTTGCACTGCAGTTGGGAGCCAGGTTCAGAATTCCTATTTGAAACTAGAGCTGGGGGAACTGAAAGGATAAATGACTTGCCCAAGGTCCCACAGCTGTTCAGCAGCAGACTGGAAAGGCTTATTTCCCTGTCCATGCTGCTGCCTTGTAGTAACTACTTTTTATAAGCAGCTTGTGAGTCTAATTCACATGAGGTGTTAAAGTTCAGGTTCTAGACAAACCTAACTCTTTGAACAGTGAGGTACGACTGTACTTCTGCAGGACACTTTTCCCCATCCCTGCACTTAGTACTTCGGTCTTCCTAGGTCCTGCTCCTGCAAAGACTTATGAAAGTACTTAACATTACACACTATGAATAGCCCCACTGACTGGAACAAGACCACTTACAAATGTGTAAAGTTAAGCAGATCAGTAAGTCTTTGCATGTTCAAGGCTCTAATCCTTTAGGCTGAAGTTTGCCAGAAGCTGGGAATGGGCAACAGGGGATGGATCACTTGATCATTGCCCTGTTCTGTTCGTTCCCTCTGAAGCACCTGGCATTGGCCACTGTTGGAAGACAGGATACTGGGCTAGATAGACCTTTGGCCTAACCCAGTCTGGCCATTCTTATGAAGTTAAAAAAGCATACGTGTGTGTGTGTGTGTGTGTGTTGGGAAGGTGGGGGGTTAAATGTCAGTGTCCTGGTTCCTAGTCTCCAAATCGGGTTCTCTTTGCTGTTGTGAAGTGCTGTAGGAGCCTGGAACTGCAGAAGAGAATAGATGCTGGAGCAAACCTTTTGAGAAGGCTGGGAAAATGACCCTGTTAGCGATCCCAGAAGAATTTCAGAGCCCAACCTCTGCTATCCAACAATTTGAAGAAAGTGGTGATAGGGTTTAAAAATCTGAATTCTTGGTGCTTACCCCAGACATTCCCCCCTTCTCCCCCCCCTCGCCAACTGCATCTTCAGTGGGAAAAGAGGCACACCTTGCCCTTTGAGAATAGACAGGACTCTCCTGGGATGAGCAGAACCAACCACAGATGACTCACAGTGTTAAAAACCCAGTAGTTTATTTCAAAGTATAAATTTCAGGCTTTTTGGACAAAACCCCATTACAGTTAACACTTATACACACACTAATCTACAATACATACAAAAAATGGGGAGAGCTTGCAAGTGCCCAGTTTAAATTGGACATTAGATAGGTCCTACATTATCTTTATTTACATGTTCAGCTGCGAAAGAAAAATCATGTTGTGAGTCTCCTACAAAGGATATTGTACATGTGTGTATTTTAATGGCTGATAAATTACTAAAGCCAAACTAGACCCCCAGATGCCTACGCAGTTACCTTATTTACAGATATAACCCATTAAATCCAGACGGCTCTTTAAATATTTTTTTAAAAAAAGAATGCTCAGGCTGCACAATAAAATGAGAAACAATCAGTTTTAATAGATTGATTAGATCTGAAGAGGAAAAAATAAAAAAAAATAATTCATTTGCATTCTCCATCTATTCCTATGTTTCATGCTCCCCACCAGAAGCTGGTTGAAGGGGATCTTGGTTGCAGGACTGGTTAGACTAGCAGCCTAGCTTGAACGCCGCTGAACTGCCAATACTTTTGTACTTGGTGCCCACCCCTACCCAAAAAGAAAAGCCAAATTAAAAAAATATATATTTAATATATCAAGCCTTTATTTTAAAAATCTGGATAGATTTTGTTGTTGACTAAATGAAAATACTACAAAGTTTGTAAGAAGGCAGAATCACAGCTTAGTTTTATACAGTGTTTGCCGTACTGTAATACTGGGACGCTGCTCTTCAGGGAACAAGAACAAAATGATGTCGTTTTGGCCTGTCCTTTCATGTAATATGATTTCTGGTTCATTAGACACTTTAGGCAAACCGCATAAGAGAACTGACCAGGTTTGTTGCAGTATGGTACTGTGCTCAGATCCTTGCAATTCTAGAATTATTGGGCTCAATCTTGCTCCCCATGAAGGTTTTGCTATTGTTTTCAAAGGATGCAGGATCAGGCCCTTTGTGTGTAAAGGTGAAGACAGCACAGGTATTGCCACCTTCCCACCCCATGCTAAAAATTCAAGTCAGGATGGGCAACTATCTCACTGCTAGTGCTAGATAATCTCTAAAACTCACTCAGACATGGATGGTGGCGTAAATAGTTTGGTGTAGCAGGTTTTTAATATCAATTGCTACTCAGGGGAAGCTGATCAGAGCATTTAAATATTTAACACATGCTTGACTACAGGCATAAAGAGAATTGTACAGCTATTGTACCCTGCAATTTCCACAGGCTGCTAGTGCAGGTACAATGATGCACAGACACACATTGTGCCTGTAGGTTACAAATCAACACGTTTTAAGTCTTAGTTGCCTGAATTTGATAAAGCTTCTCAACATAAGCTGAGAAAAGAAGTGGGGGACAGGCAGGTCAGTGGGGCTGTGGCAGAGGGAAATTCAATGGAAATTAACAGCATTTTGCCAACAGCACCCCACTTGTGTACAGAAAGGAAACCAATCTCATTTCTCTCCCAACCAGAAATTGAATTAAATTACACTACTCGTAACCTGGAAATCAGATCCCAAGAACTACATACAAGAAAAGAACACGTCAGAAATGAAGGTGGGAAAAACAGAGCTAAAAAGATACAGTACTGTATTTCTTAAAACTTGGAGAACAAGCTCCATCTTTGTATTGTTATATACACAGTGGCAAGAGCAAAAACTGTAAGCAAGGAGCAGCCATACACTATAGTACTGAGAACATGGCAGGGGGGAAAAGAAACTCTGACAAAGTGCAAAACAGAGATTAAAAACAGCCCCGCCCTTTAATGTCACTTAGATATTTTAGTACATTTAAAAACAAGTGTTGAGGCTTCCAACAATCCTAACTGGGACAAACACTTCCACAGAGAGCTCCATCCTAAAAACGCACTTCATTTACAGTCCTGTACTAAGCAGTCCAGCAACTATTTTTTGTAATACTCTGAAAGAAGGTATTTTGCAGTGTAACCAGTTATTCCAGAATGTCTGTTACAAGCAGAAGTTTTAAAACAGTTTTATTGCTTCTATGGGCGAACAAAAAAGAAACACAAGTAGCCACAACAGGGTAATGTAGGGGGCCACAGCATGACTTCCAGCCGAGGAGCTCTGCACAGCTCCTATTGGCTAACATAACAGAGATAATGCCCATTGCAGAGAGCAATTCTATTCTGAAAGTGACACTGTAAAATGGCATAATGAGGTCTCCTATTTACTGTCTCTGATTTCCAGATCAGCTAACTTTGATACCTGACTACGTTTGGAGGCTTCCACGTCAAACTATGGTCCTGCTGATTAACACATTGTCACCACCAATTAAAGTTTCAGCAGTTGCAATTTATTAACATCTCTTTGGGTGAAGCAGAATCATTCTCCCACAGTTGTGTTGACTCCACAGAACAAGCGGAAACTTTTTAGTCGCCCATATGGCTAAAACACATCAATGACTACTACACATACTGGGAGCAGATCTGCTGAGCAGGTCACTTATTACAGTCACTTTTCAGACTAGAACCACATCTAAAGCCAATTCACCCAGTTCTGCTGCTTCCCACAGTTCCCTTCAGGGCCACTAAATCAGCTTGAGATTTAAAGAATTATTCTTGGCTGCATTTCCGTCTTCCTTTGTTTAAGCACCCAGTCCAGCTAAAAACAGGTTGCACAAAATCTCCAACAAACACAATGCTAGGACATTCCTGATAACCACCATTTCCATCAGATGAAAGGAATGGAAAGTCAGCCAAGGGGACCTCTGTCCAGCAAGACAGGGCCCATAACAGTCAAGAACTGAATGAGGGCAAAACACATATTACAGACATGCTCACATGTGAATGGTGTGGACTGGAGTCACAATGGAGAGGATGTTAAACAAGCAGCATCCATCCTAGGGTGTGGGTCCTCTCCTGCCCCGTTTTAAACTACACTCTCTCTTTGCACTGAAATGTCCTCCATCTTCCTTTGGTACTGCTCCAGACAGCTTATTAAAAGTAGTCTAAGGAGAACTAAATATGTCTAAATGGCCCTAAGATAGTCACTGTAAAAAGACAGTTGGCGCATTAAGATCCAACTTTATATAAATAGCCTAAAACATACAATTAAGCAGGTCTTATCCTTGAAGGTGGCAGACAGAACAGTGGTTAAAATCCAGAAAATGTCAAAGCATTATTGATTATTCGCACCAGGGAAATGGAGGTGGCTGTTATTCAGTGGAGGGTTAAATACTGTGGAAAAAATGAACAGGTGTGAACCTTCTCTTGGGATACTTGAATTCCTAAACATTTATTCACTGAGATCAGTGATATTCCTGACTACAGCTGCTAACATGAAAGATAAAACAGAAATTCCACAAGAGAGAATGCTTCTTGTTCATCTGAAAGGAATGAAAATCCCAGCAACAGGAAGAAGTGATGGGCATGCGAGAGCATAAATGTTACATACAAAAGGATGGGGGTCCCTATAGGGGGCTTTACAATACAGTGTTATTTTACCGACACAAGTTCTTTATAAGAACAAAATAAAGAACCCACACTCCCAAAACACATTTTATGAGCATGTTCTGGCATTTAGACTTTCCAACCTCATTTTATAGTTTAAAATCCAGTAGTTTCAAGAGACAAGAGAGCAAAAAGGCTTCTACTGTGACTGGGCTATCCTTACCCAGTGAAATGAGTAACGGACGGCTCCTTTCCCTGCCCAGGAAGTTGTTTGACTCTACTGGGCAGGAAAGACGACAAACCAGCTTTATTCTTCTGCAAGATGGCAAGATAGAATCTTATCTGCCACATGTGTGTGTAGATCTATGGGTCTGTTCAAATCAAGCCACAACAAATGCCTGGTGGAAAAGCAGCTTTCCTTTTGACTCCATTCATAAGCATCGTGAAAGGCCCTATTCAAGTCTGCAATTGCTCTACAACTTTTGGGCCAATGGATGAAATAAGTTTTTCAAAACTGTGTTCTGGATTTGGTTGTTTATCCAGTGGAGACAGACTAGGGGCTGGGAGAAGAGATGGGGATGGGGAACCAACATTATCTTGATACCTTTTTGTATTAATACAGTATCCAAAGCACGTGGGATGAAATGGAAGACTTTCAGTGCCACACAGATTTCCTTTGGCCAATCTAGCATTCAGCCTTCCCAGGAGAACAGGGAAGGGTGCTGATGCAGAATACTGTCTGTATAACTTACTAACCATCTTCACGGGATAAAACCAGCCACTCAAGAACTGTGTTGCGTTGAATGATATCACAGGTGCGAATGAACCCAGAGATACCAGTGCTACACTTTCTGGGGTCTGTCAGAATGGAGCAATTGTATTGGGGCCAGGAAGAGGAGCAGCAACAGGAGGCTAAAAGGGTGAAGAAAAAAAAAATACCACACCTAACCAACACAACAGAGATCTGGCTACATTTATTTCTGAAATTACTCTTTAAGGCACAAAATAAATTTAAAAAAACAGGGCTGGAAGTATGAGGAGGGGGCAGAGAATTATCTGAGCTACAAAGAGAAAATGTGAATGAAGTCTCTACAAACCAGTTTCAGACCTGATTTGATAATACTCCCAGATTCTAACCGGGAGGTGGGGAGTGGAGAGTAGTGGGGGTTTTCTTGCACCACCTCCAGATTTATGCACACCCCTCCTGCATTGGACAGACTCAAGATTTCTTTCCCTCTGGAGAGTGGATTTGTTTATAAGATGAAACCAAACTACTCAAGCTTCCAGTTCAAAAGAAGTCAGACCCAGAATCCTTTCCCCTCACAACCTTCTTACTGAGTTGTAGGGAGCAAGTGAGTCTGTTCCTGTCCTCATGTTAGCGCCATTGTAACTGTTCAGCACGTCATAGACGAGTTGTGTTTGCTTTGGGCAAACTGTGCAATGTATGATCCTGTTCCCAGTCTGAAGCAGAATCCCAGCTGTCCAGAATCCCCTTGGATAAAGGGTAGGTATCTCTGAAAGAAGCAGCCATAGGGGAAGAGGAACATTTAGATTTCAAATTCCCAAGGCTTGAGCTGTCCAGAAAAATAAGTTCTCTTGCTGCAGGCTGAGAATTAAATTTTGCTTTGGGTTCTCAATAGATGTAGTGTATCACACAGGGCTGTCCAAAATAATCCTAAAGAGAGTGAATTGAACAGTGAATTTCATGTATGGAATGAAAATCCCAAACTGGAGTCACTCTTGATAGTGGGAAAGTTTTAATGGCTCCAAAGGTCTCTGGTTTAACTGCTCTGGGAAGAGATCACATCTGTGGACTGAGGGTCACAGAAAGGTCCAAAGCGTCCATAAATATCCTTAGCCCGAACTGCAAAGTAATATTTGCTGCCAGATACAAACTGCGTGAGAGTGCATGCCATAGGCAGCGGGAGGGCCTTTACCTCCCCAATCTTCTTCCACTGGGAAGGCATGGTGGCACTCGGGTCTTCATGGTAAGCATACAGATGGTAACTGTCCACGCTGGCACAGCTCCGGTCCACTTCCATGACACTCCATGACAGTACAATACCATTCTGGCTCTGCACTCGTGCCAGCTTCAGCTGTGGCTTCTGAGGCAGGGAGGTGCTGGCAGCTTCAGGGGGCAGGCGTGGTGGTTGTGGGGCCTCTGGCAGTGGTGCTGGGTGCACAGGACGTGGCGGCTCCTAAGGGACATACAAGGGATAAGAGAAAAGGTCACAGTCTGTAATGAGGGCAGAAGGATGCACACATCACTGCTTCCAACACAGATGCATTCTGAAGGCCTGACCCAACACACCAATTGAAGTCAATAGAAAGGCACCTATTGACTTCAACAGGCATTGGATCAGCTAATAACTCTCAAACCAGAAGAGCTTGAAGGTCTCGTGTTTCAAGGCAGGTAAGACCTGGGAGGATCTGAACACAAGGCCCTCTCTTACCAATGGAGCTGTATTTGAAGTTCAAACCAGTGACTGTTCCAAAAAAAGGTATCTGAGAATTACCCTTTTATTTACCCATTGCCTTTCTCCCTGGGGTAAGATGGGTGAGTTTAATGGTCTCACTCAAGGCAGCTTGAGTTCCCAACAGCAGGGAAGGTTTCCAAATAAAACTACAGACCTGTTTTCACTGGGAGTGAGTGAGTGAGTGAGTGAGTGAGTGAGAGTGAGAGAGAGAGAGAGAGAGAGAGAGAGAGAGAGAGAGAGAGAGTGTGTGTGTGTGTGTGTGTGTGAGAGAGAGAGAGAGAGAGAGAGAGAGAGAGAGAGAGAGAGAGAGAGAGAGAGAGAACAAATATACATACATTTCTGGCCACATTATGGAGTTAATTAAGATGAGTTCAGAACTGGACTATAGAGTCCTGCCACACACTACATATCACAAACCTTACAGTGTGAAATTTCACACTGGGCTAGTTTTTATGCACTTTCAATTTGCTATACAGTTTTTGTTTGATTTCTTTTAATAAATTTTGAGCAGGGAGTGTTTGAAGTTGAATGGTGTCTGGAGTTCGAGCCTGGCAATCAGACTCGTGTGGAGGGATATCATTAACAGCTGCTATTCCCAGAAATCCATGGACAGAGGTGATGCTGATGTGTAACAAGACATGTTTGATTCCAACTCTACTAAACAATAAAATGATAAAAAATAAACCCAGTGGCCCAGGCTCTCTGCTGATGTAAACTGACACAGTTCCATTTATTTTAATGGAGCTGTCCCCGACTTATCCCAAGCAGTCAATCTGACCCAGCGTCAGCTATTATGGAAAAGACAAATCACTCAGAAGGGGTTAAATTCAGCATTACAAAGAATGGAAAACCAAAACCGGTGCTGACCCTGTTATTTTCAAAACAGCCCTGAGTAAGGAGTGGATCACATTGTGTCCATATACAACAACCACCAACAGCATAAGGGTAAGATAAGAACAATCGTCACTTAGCACCCTGCACCCAGACACAAACACCGCTAATAACTGTGCTGAGAAACTGCAGGAGCCAGAGCCCTCTCATCCCCAGGTGATCATCTTTGGCACAAGAAATGACTCGCAGGCAGAACAGTGCAGAGGAATGTTTATTATTTTGAGAAATTGTCCGTGATTTCCATTGTAGCTATCCCTATTTGCAGCTGAGATCACAGACCGTATTCCTTCACCCCTTGAAGACTTGAGCTCTTTGACCTAGCACATTTTCTCAGCACACCCTGATCCCAGGAGGGCCCTGGCACACGTCTAGTATTAAAGTGCAGCAATTCTTAAACTGCTATGTAGGCCACTGGGGCTTTGTGGCACACTTGCTGATGGTAAGCTGGCAGGTCACATGGGTCTAACTCTCCTTGTTTCATGCTGCTAAATCACAGTAAATCCTAGGATTTCTTTTCCATGTAAGCAATTGCTCTAGTTGTGGCAGCTTTGTGAATGAAATGTGAGGAGTCCACAAGGCCTCGAGTAACATGTGGTCCACATTATGAAATATTTTGAAAACCCTTTATCTTGAGACAAACCTGTCAATAGTGACACAAATGTGGTGGCACTTTGAAGCAATGGATAACTGTACTTACAGCATGCACCTGTGGTGGCCGGTGATGCACCGTGAGTTGAGGGCCTCCAGATCCAAGGGTTAGCCCGTTGTTCACAACATAGGCAGTCGTTTGAGGCATTCGCACTGTCAAACCTATAAAGACAGCACGGGGAGAGAAGAGGTACAATCAGGACCCTGAGTAGTCAATACTTTGGGCCAGCCAATCAGAATGCCAGAGGACTGACCCTTTAGGAAGGCTAAGTAAGTATTTTTTATGAAACTGCTCCTCAGACAGCTGGAAAAGGCTAGATGGGAAGGAGACACAAACAGAGCTGCTTCTCTCCCCCAAGTTTGCTATTTCATAGCACAACGCAATATATCTTGAAATACAATCAGACATGTTGATATAATTTGACCTTTCACCCTATCCCCATAAACTACAAATAATCTCAGGGAATATCCTAAATGGCTTAGTTCTATTCAGAAAGAAAGAAGTCACCCTGGGGTGTAAAGTTTAGTTTCCCTTGATTGGAATGTGACTTTGGAAAGAAAATAAGTAGGCATATTACTTGGTTGAGATGGAAATCAGAGACTACCTTCAGCAACAACTTTGGGTGAGGGCTCAAGGTTACTCTATGTTTAAGAGAAACAGTGAATGCAGATCCTGCCATTAGAGCTCATGTTTCTCCTATGCTTCTGGCAGATGTTATTTCTACTAAAAAGGCTGTATTAATGTAAACCTGGAGCAGGGAACACATAGCTCAAATGTGGATCCATTAACCCAGGGGTCAGCAACCTTTCAGAAGTGGTGTGCCGAATCTTTATTTAGTCACTATAATTTAAGGCTTTGCGTGCTGGTAATACATTTTAATGTTTTTAAGAAGGTCTCTCTATAAGTCTATACATAATATAACGAAACTACTGTTGTATGTAAAGTAAACAAGGTTTTCAAAATGTTTAAGAAGCTTCATTTAAAATTAAATTAAAATGCTGATCTTAAGCCGCCGACCTGCTCAGCTCGCTGCCAGCCTGGGGTTCCGTTCACCTAGGCCGGCAGCAGGCTGAGTGGGGCCGGCGGCTGGGACCCCAGCTGACCAGGGGCTGGCAGCCAGAACCCCGGGCTGGTGGCTGGGAGCCCAGACTGGCAGCAGGCTGAGCGGGGCCGGGAGCCCAGACCGGCAGTGGGCCGAGCTGCTCAGCCCGCTGCCGGTCTGGGATTCTGGCTGCCGGCCCCTTGCCAGCTGGGGTCCCAGCCGCCGGCCCCGCTCAGCCCGCTGCCAACCTGGTGCTCAGGGTGGGGGGTGGCAATGTGGGAGGTGCAAGAGTCAGGGCATGGGGTGTGGGAGGGCTGGGTATGTGTGGGGAGTGCAGGAGTCAGGGCAGAGGGCTGGGGCATGTGAGGGGGTGCAGGAGTCAGGGCATGGGGGGGCTGTGTATGTTTGGAGGGTGCAGGAATCAGGGATGGGGTCGTGGGGGGAGATGCAGGGGGCTGGGGTGCAAGAGGGTGCAGGGGTCAGGGCAGAGGGCTGGGTGGGTGGGCTGGGATCAGGGGGGTGCTCCCAGCCCTGAGTGGCTCACGGCAGGGGGCTGGAGGGATACACCCCACTCCTACCCCCTGCCTCTTCTCCACCTCCTTACCGGTCTGAGCGGCGAGGGCGCTGGGGCTGCTCTTCTCCCCTCCCTCGCAAGGGCCATCGGTGGCAGGGAGGGAGAGGAGGCGGGGCTCCACGCAGCATGCTGGGGGAAGAGGCGGGGGAGGGGGAAGCTTGGCGGCCGGCGGAGCCTGCTGTGTAGTGGCAGCCGGCAGGACCAAGCTTGCTTCTTTCCTCTGCCCCCGCCAGAGAGAGCGGTAGGCGGGGAAGAACAGGCTGGGTCAGGCAGGATTTTTAATGGCACACTGCTGCCTGCCAGGGTCCAGCTCAGCCAAGCGGGACCCCGGCAGGCAGCAGCGTGCCATTAAAAAAATCGGCATGCGTGCCATAGGTTGTCGACCCCTGCATTAACCCATCAGTACAATGTAGACATAACAAGGTGGGGGGGGGAGGAGATTCTCTGACTGGGGATATACTCTCAGAACACCTGTGATGCTGGCAAACAAGGTGTTAACTCATGCCAAGATCCCCATGCCTCAACTGAATATTGACAAATACATAGCTGGAATCAGTCTGGCTCACCTGTGTGTTAGTATTCTTAAAATAGGTATTAGAATTCTAAGAATGTGTGTAGTATTTAGACTTTATTGAATGCTTATGAGTTGATGCATGCACTAATCTCATTTCTGTACCCATATTGTATGGTAATATTTAAGCATTTGCATGGTAAACCTTTGTAACTGTGTAAAACACAAGACAGGAGAGAGACATTAACTAATATGAAATGCTCATCTCCAACAGAAGATGTTATATCCTGCCCAACAAGGAAGGCCCATTGACACCAACGGACTAGAGTGGAACGTTAAAGAGGACAAAAAGCTTTGTTGTTTACTCTCACCCTACCAAAAAGATAGGAGGAGTTCATTTGGTAGACTTATCAGCGGAGTTTGTGGCTTAGAACAGACGGTGGGAAGGGAATAAAAACCCTTAACAAGGAGGAACTGTATCTCATTGCTGATTGGATTCTGGGGGCAAGGTTTATAGGCATAAGCATGGGATCCCCAGCTGCTCAGCCCTAAAGGACATACACAGGTTGCTTATTTTAGAAGCTTCTATTATCTTTTGACACTTAAGATTGCAACTCATTTATGTATGTATGTTTACCTGCTTTAATCTTGTAAATTACTCTTATTTCCTTTTCCTAATAATAAATCTATATATAGTTTATTATAGGATTCGCTACAAGTGTCTTTGGTGTGAGATTTAAGGTGCAACTGTCCTGGGGTAAGTGACTGGTCCTTTGAGTCTGGAAGTAACATGAATATTGCTGTGATTTGTGGTGTAAGAGACTATCTACCACAAAGGTAGGCTTGCTTAGGTGACAGTATAGATTGGAGTACCCAAGGGGACTCTCTCTGACTCCATAGTTAGGCTGTTACAGTGCACCTGAGGAGTTTACACCTGATAATTGGTTGGTGAAATCTAAATATAGACTGCATAGCCAATTTGGGATTTGCGAGCTGGTTCCTAACAGTCCGCCCTGAGGTTGGTACTCACGCTCCTGAGTTATTGCAGGACAGCTTGACAAGGCCTTTCAAGGACCTAACTACTATAGAGTGTGAAAATGTGAAATACGCCTGAACTGAAGAGTAGAAAGCTGAAATGACTGCTAGGTAGACTTTCAGGGAGCTCACAGATAGCCCAGAGTTCTTGATTGATTGAAGGCAATCCAGTATATCTGGTAGCTGAGTTTGAAATCAAGGTAAGTGGTGGTGCTGCTCCTAAAAAGAGAATCTTCCAATTGGCAGAATAAGCAAGCCTAGTATAGTCCTTTCTAGTGTGGTTGAGAATGTTCTGTACTTCATCTGAGCAGGTGCTCTCTACTGCTGTTAACCAGGCAGCATCCATGTCATGAGGTACAGGGAATGTAAATCTGGATGGTGAATCTGTCAGTCTCTTTGAGATATCACATCTGGCTGAAAAGGCTGTCTTCATGGATAGGTTAATTAGGGAACAGGTAGCCATCAGCTCAAAGGAAGGTCTCAAAAGACACTTAAGTACTGAGTTCAGATCTCAAACAGGAGCAGGTTCTTTAACCTTAGCAAAAAGGTTCCTCAGCCCCCTGATAAACCTCACTATTGCGGGATGAGCAAACACTGAGAAACCCTCAACTGGAGAATGAAAGGTTGTTATTGTCACCAAGTGGACACTGATAGAACTCACATATAATCCTGTCTTTTTCAATTTCAGAAGGTAGTCCAGCATAGCCAAGAGGGAAGAATGAATGGATGGAAGACGCCACTGGTTACACCAATGGTCGAATCTCTTCCCCTTTGGAAGGTAATACCTCGTGTGGTTTCTTTCCTATTGTTCAGAAACATCTGTTGTACCTCCACAGTACAGGAAGTCTCTATTTCTGCGAACCATCAAGGAGCCAAGCCTTGCGGTGAAGAATTCCCAGAATGGGATGAGGAGTCCAATCAGCATCTTGAGAGAAGAGATGAGGAATGGACGGAAGGCTGATTGCCTGATAAATGGCTAGGTGAACCAGGTAAGGATACCAGGCCTGCCTTGGCTGTGTTGGAAGTATTAGTATGACCTTGGCTTTGTTTTGTTTGATCTTGTTCACTATTTAGTATTATAGGTGTCAGGGAAATGCATACAGAAGTCTTTTTCCAGGGAATGAGGAAAGTGAACCCCCTCACACAACCCCCCTCACACAAAACTGTCTTCTTTTCTTGTTGGTGATGGTGGTGAAAAGGTCCACTTCTGGAAACTCCCAGGTCAGAAATATGTGATTGAGAGTCCAACTCCCACTCAGTCTTGGGAGAAGCATCTGCGGAGTGTGTTGGCCATGGTGTTTTATATGCTTGGATGTTTCACTGCCGAAATGATAATGTGATTGGCTTTCCATCAGTGCCATAGCTTTATTGCTTCATCACAAAGAGAAGGGGATCTCGCTTGCCTTATTCGACTGATGTAAAACATGAAAGCTATGTTGTGTGTCATGATTTTGATAGATTTGTCTCTGATTAATGGGAGAAAGTGAAGACAGGCATTCCTGAGTGCCCTCAGCTGTGGATGGTTAATGGGAAACGAGCTTCTAAGGCACGTGTCCCAGAATGGTATCTGGCACCAAGATGTGCTCCCCAGGCCAACAAAATGCATTTGTTGTTATGGTGATGGTTGGAGATGGCTGGATAAAGCGGACACCTGCACAGACACTGAGGGTCTTCCACCAATACAGGGAGACTCTTACTTGACAAAGGTCTGATATTGGTCTGTCTAGACTGTGTTTATTTGGCGAGTAAACATTCTGAACCACCCCAGAAACAAAGGTGTAACCTTGCGTAATGTGTTACAAAGGAACAAGCTGACATATGTCCCAAAGTTGGAGACAATTTCTTGCTGAAGTCTGCAGGCTTATTTGAATCCTTGTGGTAAGGTTTGATAGAAATGTGAAACTGTCTATAGGGAGGCAGGCTCTGGTTGTTACCACATCTAAAGATGCCCCTATGAATTCTAGTCTATGTACAGGGATCAATGTCTGGATAGCTAGCCTGAGGAACAGTGACAAGGCTGTCTGTATTGTGGAAAGAACCTTGCTGTAAGTCTTGCTCTTGATCAGCCAATTGTCAAGGTATGGAAAAACTATTATTGCCTTCTGATGAAGACAGGTAGCAATCACTGCCAGAACCTCCAAAAATAATTTTGGGGCTGAGGAAAATCCGAGTGGGAGTATCTGGGCCTTTGCAACATCTGCAAGGAGTTCCACAGGTTGACTGTGTGTTGTGTGAAAAAATACTTCCTTTTTTTTTTTTTTTTTAATGTTTGTTTTAAACCTGCTGCCTATTAATTTCATTTGGTGACCCCTAGTTCTTGTGTTATGACAAGTAAATAACACTTCCTTATTTACTTTCTCCATGCCAGTCATGATTTTATAGATCTCTATCATATCCCCCCCCTTCATTGTCTCTTTCCAAGCTTAAAAGTCACCATCTTATTAATCTTTCCTCATATGGAAGCTGTTCCATACCCCAGATCATTTTGGGTTAACCTTTTCTGAACCTTTTCCAATTCCAATATATCTTTTTTGATGTGGGGCGACCACATCTGCACATAGTATTCAAGATGTGGGCATACCATGGATTTATGATATTTTCTGTCTTATTATCAATCCCTTTCTTAATGATTCCCAACATTCTGTTCACCTTTTTGACAGCCACTGCACATTGAGTGGATGTTTTCAGAGAACTATCCACAATGACTCCAAGATCTCTTTCTTGAGTGGTAACAGCTAATTTAGACCCATCATTTTATATGCATAATTGGGATGATTTTTTCCAATGTGCATTACTTTGCATTTATCAACATTGAATTTCAGCTGCCATTTTGTTGCCCAGTCACCCAGTTTTGTGAGATCCGTTGTAGCTCTTCACAGTCTGCTTGGGACTTCAGTATCTTGAGTAGTTTTGGATCATCTACAAATTTTGCCACCTCACTGTTTACCCCTTTTTCCAGAGAATTTATGAATATGTTGAATATCGATTGGTCCAAGTACAGACCCCTGGGGGACACCACTATTTACCTCTCTCCATTCTGAAAACTGACCATTTATTCCTACACTTTGTTTCCTATCTTTTAACCAGTTACCAATCCATGAGACGGCCTCCCCTCTTATCCCGTGACAACTTACTTTACTTAAAAGCCTTTGGCAAGGGACTTTGTCAAAGGCTTTCTGAAAATCTACAGCCACTGGATCCTCCTTGTCCACATGCTTGTTGACCCCCTCAAAGAATCCTAGTAGATTCCTAATTATATTTTTACGCTTCATTTGCCGGAGTTTATGCTCCTTTCTATTTTCCTCACTAGGATTTAACTTCCACTTTTTAAAGGATGCCTTTTTGCCTCTCACTGCTTCTTTATCTTTGTTGTTTAGCCACAGTGGCACTTTTTTGGTTCCCTTATTATGTTTTTTAATTTGTGGTATACATTTAAGTTGAGCCTCTATTATGTTGTCTTTAAAAAGTTTCCATGCAGCTTGCAGGGATTTCTTTTGGCACTGTATCTTTTAATTTCTGTTTAACTAACTTCCTCATTTTTGTGTCGTTCCCCTTTCTGAAATTAAATGCTCAGTGTTGCGCTGCTGTGGTGTTTTCCCCGCCATAGGGATGTTAAATTTAATTATATTATAGTCACTATTACCAAGTGTTCCAGCTATATTCACCTCTTAGACCAGATTCTGTGCTCCACTTAGGACTAAATCAAGAATTGCCTCCACTCGTGTGGGTTCCAGGACAAGCTGCTCCAAGAAGCAGTCATTTAAGGTGTCAAGAAACTATCTCTATGTCCCGTCATGAGGTGACGTACCTAGTCAATATGGGGATAGCTGAAATCTCCCATTATTATTGAGTTTTTATTTTTATAACCTCTCTAATCTCCCTGAGCATTTCACAGTCACTACTACCATCCTGGTCAGGTACTTGGTAATATAACCCTACTGCTATATTCTTATTATTAAAGCATGGAATTACTATCCAGAGAGATTCTATGGTACAGTTTGGTTCATTTAAGATTTTTACTTCATTTGATTCTATGCTTTCTTTCACATATAATGCCACTCCCTCACCAGCACGACCTGTTCTGTCATTCAGATATATTTTGTACCCTAGTATTACTGTGTCCCATTGATTATCCTCATTTCACCAAGTTTCTGTGATGCCTATTATATCAATATCCTCATTTAATATGAGATACTCTAGTTCACCATCTTATTATTTAGACATCTAGCATTTGTACATACGCACTTTAAAAACTTGTCACTTTTTAGCTGTCTACCATTACATGATGTAATTGAATGGGATTCTTTTTCATTTGACTGTTTCTCATCAGATCCTACCCATATTTTATCATCTTCCATCCTCTCATCCTTACTAGGACATAGAGAATCTCCATTAATAGATCCGCCCCAATGGATGTGTCTGTCCGAACCATGTGCTCTGCCGCATCAGTCGGCTTTCCCCCAGCCCTTAGTTTAAAAACTGCCCTATGACCTTTCTAATTGTAAGTGCCAGCTATCTGGTTCCATTTTGGTTTAGGTGGAGCCTATCCTTCCTGTATAGGCTCCCCCTTTCCCAACAGTTTCCCCAGTTCCTAATAAAACTAAACACCTCCTCCCTACACTGTCGTCTCATCCACACATCGAAACCCTGCAGTTCTGCCTGTCTAGCTGGCTCCGGGTGTGGAACTCGAAGCATTTCAGAGAATGCTGCCATGGAGGTCTTGGACTTCAATCTTTTACCTAGCAACCTAAATTTGGCCTCCAGGACCTCTCTCCCATCCTTCCTTATGTCACTGGTACCTACATGTACCATGACCACCGGCTTCTCCACAGCACTACACATAAGTCTATCTAGACAGAGCATGCTGCTGTATCAGCCACATCTAGGAAAGCTTGTAACAAAGTTCTAGCCAATATCTGACCTTCGGTTATGATGGCCTGAATCTGCTCCCACTGTTCTGCTAGAAGGTTTTCAATAAAAAGTAAATTTTGAATAATTGAAGTGATTGTACTTTGCCACTAATACCTGGTAATTTGTTGTCCTAAATTGCAGGGTTGAGGATAAATAGGTTTATGGCCAGAAAGGTCAAGGAGCTTTTGGTCCTTGTCATACAGGGTTGATTTAAAGTGGGGCTTTCTGCCACTTTCATTTGCAACTTTGACCAAAGAGTTGGTTGTGGGGTGTGAAAATAAAAAATTGGAGTCTTTTGCTAGGACATACAATAACTCCTCACTTAACGTTCTAGCTATGTTCCTGAAAAATGCAACTTTAAGCGAAACAATGTTAAGCAAATCCAATTTCCCCATAAGAATTAATGTTAATTGGGGAAAGGGTGGAGGGTGTTACGTTCCAGGGGGGGAAAAAATTGCCAGACAAAAGACTACACACACACTAAGTTTTAAACAAACAATTTAATACTGTACACAGCAATGATGATAGTGAAGCTTGGTTGAGGTGGTGAAGGAAGAAGGTGGGATATTTCCCAGGAAATGCCTTGCTGCTAAATGATGAACTAGCAGTCGGCTGAGCGCTCAAGGGTTAACACGTTGTTAATGTAGCCTCACACTGTACAAGGCAGCACAAATGGAGGGAGGGGAGACAGCACGGCAGACAGAGACACACACCATGTGTGTGTGTGTGTGTGTGTGTGTGTGTGAGCGTGTATGTGTGTGTGTGTGGAGAGAGATGTGCATTTCCCCTTTAAGTATGCTGACCCCACTCTTAAGTACATTGACTTGTTAAGTTAATCAGCAAGCTGAGACGCAGCTGCTGCCAGGGGGACACCCTGACATTAGCCCCCTTCCTCCCCTCCTCTCCCCCTGCACAGCAAGCAGGAGGCTCAGGAAGCAGCTCCAAGACAGAGGGCAGCACATGGCAGTGGGAGGAGGGACAGCTGAACTGCCAGCAATTGGTAGCCTGCTGGGCAGCTGCTGCACAGGGAACTTAGGAGGGCGGGGAGCTGATGGGGGGCTGCCGATCCACCCCGGTTCCAAGCCCGCACCAGCTAGCTGCAACGGGCTGTTCTTCCTGCAAGCAGTGGACAAAGCAGGCGGCTGCCAAACGACATTACAAGGGAGCATTTCACAACTTTAAACGAGCATGTTCTCTAATTGATCAGCAACGTAACAACGAAACAATGTTAACCGGGACAACTTTATGTGAGGGAGTTACTGTAGCACTTTTTATCATCTCTCCTGCACATGGATGAGTTGCTGGAGTATGAGAGATAGTTTTGATAGGATCTAAGAGGGCTTCACTCATGGGTAAAGCCACTCTCACAGAAGGTGACATTTGCAGAATGTCCCAAGAGTTTATTTTGGGATTCCCAGACCTCCTCTAGTGAGATCTGGGATCTGTTTCACCAAGTCCTGGAATTGTTTGAAATAATCATCCAGGGCCTCATTCGGCCCTGAAAAGATGTTGTTTTGTGGAGTAGTTTCCTTATTTGCTCTGGCCTGTTGTTCTTCAAATGTTTCCTCTTGCAATTGAGGAAGAACAGAAGGATTAGGAGATTGCATGTCCCGATGACCGAGGGTAGGGTCTCACGGAGACTGTTGAAAATGAATAGCCAAAAGGTCCCATTATGGCCACTGTGGGGGACCATAAGGCATTGGGCTGTCACTAATTGGTGTTCATACCTCGTGTAAATAGTCTCTCTCCCTGTAATTATCAGGGAGGAAGCCCCAGTAATGGTAGATAGAGGAATCCTGGATAGAGACAAGGGAGTCTGATAAGCGATCTTCCTGAATGTCCAAAGGGGCCGTGGGGGAGCCCCACTTACCTCCGAAATTGGTGGAGAATCCAGCAGTACTGGAGAGATATCTAACTCCAGTGACTGATCTCCTCGGTACCAATCAGAGCTCAGTACCCATTAAGAGAGAAGACTCTGGTTCATCAGAGACATGCAAATCCATGGATTGCCTAAAGTCCTGTGGTATCTTCTCCATTATCTTACCTGGAAGAGGGATCTACTTAAATTAATGCCTCATACAAGACGTCAGTACCAATGATACTGAGCACCTCGAAGAGTGTGAAGTATAAGGCCATTTAGCCTTCTGTGGTACTGAACTGGGCATGCAGCTAGGCACCAAAGGTTGCATAGGAAAGTCCGTCAGTACTGCCCTGCTAGTAGCAGACAGCTTCTCCTTGTTGCGCTGGTTAGGCTAAAATAGTACCAAAGATTGTTTAGCCAATGAAGCATATTTGCAACTGTGGCTCTTGGAAGAATTGAGGACCTCAGAGCCACAATTGGTACTGAAGGAGCCTGAAGCACCAAGAATATCCAACTTGGTATTAGAGGGTTTAGAAACAGTTTAAACAAAGACTAAGATCTTTTTGAGGCAGTCTCTCTGTGAGGAGAGCTGGAACTCCATTTCTTAGTGGCCTCCCCAGTAACTTCTGAGGATTTCTCCTTCGAAGGTCTGGGTGAATGTGATGCCGAGGTAGATGGGGCAGAGGATTCCTTGACCTGGATTAGAGGCAGGACAAAGAGCATGCCATCGTGAGTAGTTTGAGTCTGATCTCTCAATTTTTTCTAGCATTGCTCGAGGGCTTTTCAGAAATTACACTAAGGGATGTGCTTGTCCCCCAGACAGAGAATAGAATGGGAACGTCCATCACTGACAGGGATAGTGTCCTGGCAAGTGAGACAGTGCTTGAATCCTGGCATATCTTTGTAATGGAGGAAAGGGGCCTCCTCCCCAGAGGGTAGGAAGGGGAAAAATGAGGAAATAAAATAAAAACCCTCCAAATGAAAGAAATAAAACTAAACAATGATAAGGCAAGCTTAATGAACAGCTAAGCTGGCATGGCTAGATGCTCTATTTCAAGTCAAGGTGATTGAGAGGGAACTGAAGGCAATTCACCCGGTTGGCCCTATATAGCCTCAGTATGGGGCATAAGGTGGTATAGGGCAGGGCGCATTCACAGGCCTAATGGACATTGCTACTGAAAATCTCCAATCAAAGGCACATAGGGTGCACCTACACCAGAAGTGGAGCACCCATAGGGATGATACTCAAAGAACCAGAGCTTGTGAATGAAGGTGTTCAATTGGCTCAGGACCAAAATAGGGCACCAGCCCCCTTCCTTTTTGGAAATCAAAGTAATGGGAGTAAAACCTCTCTCTCCCATATATTACGGAGGTACTTCTGCCACTGCTTCCAGATTTAGAAGTGATTGCACCTCTGATGTAGCGTGCTCTTGGGAGAGGGGTCCCTTAAAAGGGGTGAGGAAGGTGGGTGGGTGTTGGGGAGACTCTGGAATTGGACGGAATAGCCCACCTCTGATTTACAGGACCTTAGGGATGGTATTCCAGAGCTCACAAAAATGAAATAAACTGTTCTCATATGGAGGGGATATAATAAGAAAATGCAAAGAAGTTGTATGCCACTCCTGACCAAAGAGTCAAACAAACATTCTGCCGTGATGATGTTGAAGCTGGTGAGAAGATAGCAGATGATTTCCTCCTCTGAAGTTTCTGGCACTTCTTAGGTGGTTCAGGTTGTCTCTACTGGGTATAAAATGATTGTCTTTGCTGTGGTTCACACTTAAAGTGTTTTCGCATTTGTACAGGAATGAAGGTTACTTACCTGTAATGGGAAGTTCTTGGAGACATATGGTCTCTACCTGTTTTCCACATGGGGGTACACATGCATGCCCTGTACCAGAGTCTGGAGTTCTTAATAAGCAGTGCCCATTGACTCACACATGTGCAGTTGACATCCTCATGCTCCAGACCGAGGGTGTAAGGGCAGTGCGGGCCAATGTCTGCCTTTCCAATGATTTCTTTTACCACAAATCCAATAAGATCTGAAGCAGAGGGGAAGAAGTGCAGGTAGTGGAATACAGATAAGAGACCACACATCGTGAAAGACTTCCAGTTACCAGATAAGTAACCTCCATTTCTTGAGTGCTGGTCCCTATGTGGATGACTGATCAGCAATATTCAGACTGGAGGGGGCGATGCAAGGATGCAGTCAGTAAAGATGCTCAAAGAACTTCAGTCCCCACAGCTGGATCCGCAGTAGAGGCTTGAATTAGTGTGTAATGTTTTATGAATGTGTGACTGGAACTCTAGGGAGCAGCTCTACATATGCCCACTATCGGTACCTCCTGTAAAAATGCTGTGGAAGTAGCTTGTACTATTATGGAGTGTGCCCTAACCCCTTGTGGGGCACATACACACACTTATTAGTAGCACATGATAATGCAATCAGAAATAAATTTAGAGGTTCTCAGAAGATACCGTTGGTCCTCGTGACCTTTCTGCTATAGTGACAAATAGTCTTGGTGATTTTCTAATTAGTTTGGTCCTTTGCAGGTAGAATGCCAGGGCACATCTGACATCCGGGAAATTAGAACTTTTCTCATCAACAGAAGCATGGAGTTTTGGCAAGAAAAGAGGTAAGCAGATAGGTTGGTTGACATGGAATTCAGAAATTACTTTAGAGAGGAATTTAGGATGAGGTGAAGGGAGACCTTCTCTTTATGAAACATGGTATATCTGGTGGATCAACCAAGAGTGCTTCCACCTTGCTCAACCTTCTAGTATAACAGCAACTAAAAATGCAATCTTCAGGGAAAAGGTGGGACATAGAGCATGTGGCCAAAGGTTCAAACGGTGGTCTGGTAAGTATTGACAAGATGAGATTGAGGTCCCATTGAGGCGTAGGCTTGATCAATGGCAGAAAGGTCCTGACTAGGAATTTAACTGTTGCTGGGCGAGTGAAAACGGAACACCTGTTCAGTGGAGGAAGGCAGGCACTGATCGCTGCAAGCTGAACCTGCTGTGAGCTAACAGAAAGACCTGATTTCAGAGTAACAGCCGTGTTAGTCTGTATCCGCAAAAAGAAGAACAGGAGTACTTGTGGCACCTTAGAGACTAACAAATTTATTAGAGCATAAGCATAAGCTTTCGTGGACTACAGCCCACTTCTTCTCTAATAAATTTGTTAGTCTCTAAGGTGCCACAAGTACTCCTGTTCTTCTTTTTGAGAAAGACCTGAGTTCTTCAATGACAGGACATAATCTAAAATGACTGGGCTATCTGCAGATTCTGAGGAAGAGTGATTGTGCTGTGCCCAGGCAGAGAAGCATCTCCCTTTAGCTAGATAACAGTTGCTGGGTAAATCTTTCCTACTCTGAGTAAGAGTGACTTGGATAGCTCCCAAACACAATTGTTCTAGTTCTGATGCTCATTCAAAAACCAGGCAGTGAGGTGAAGTGGGTCTGGACTGGGGTATCTGATTTTGCAGTCTTCCTGAGTTACAAAATCTGGGAAGGGACAGATCCTGATAGGAGGATGGGCTGACAGTCTCGGAAGTTTCAGTAACCAAAAGGGTCTAGGATGTGGTAGCAGAGGTATAGGAGGAAAGACATATCTGAGTTGGTCTGTATAACAACAGGAAAGCGTCGTCCTGGGAGTTGTGACCCACAGCTACCCTGGAGTAGTACAGGGGAAGTTTCCTGTTTGCGATGTGAAGAGATCCCATTGAGGTGTCCCCCACTGAATAAATATCTTGCTCAGGACAGAGTTGTGTATTTCCACTCATGGTCTGCAGAGAAGTTTCTGCTGAGTTTGTCTGCTAGAGAACTCTGAACACCTAATAGTATGTGGCTAGGATAGTGATGTGATTTCTGATGCACTAATTCCAGGCAGAGGGGAAGGGATCTTGCTCCTGTCATAAACATACAGCTAAGGGTAGCATAAAATCCCTCCTTTACCTGTAAGGGGTTAAGAAGCTCAAATAACCTGGTTGGCACCTGACCAAAAGGACCAATAAGGGAAGAAGATACTTTCAAATCTGTGGGGGGAGATTTTGTTTGTGCTCTCTTTGTTGTTGTCTCCAGAACAGAGAGGGACCAGGGCAGGAAAAGCCATCTCCTAAAACCCTGCCTGAAATAAGCATCCAAGATGACAAAAATTGTTAGTAATAGCAAGGAAATGCGTTAGCTTATCTTTTATTTTAGCTTGTGAATTTTCCTTATGCTAAGAGGGAGGTTTATTCCTGTTCTTTGTAACTTTGAAGTTTTGCCTAGAGGGGAATCCTCTGTGTTTTAAATCTTATTAACCCGTAAAATTACCTTCCATCCTGATTTTACAGAGGTGCTTCTTTTACTTTTTTTCTTTATAATAAAGTTCTGCTTTTAAGAACCTGATTGGTTTTTAGTGTCCTAAAAACCCAAGGGTCTGGTCTCTGCTCACCTTGTTTACCTATTTGGTTGGTATATTATTCTCAAGCCTCCCCAGGAAAGGGGGTGAAGAGGCTTGGGGGGATATTTTGGGGAAACAAAAACTCCAAGTGGTCCTTTTCCTGAATCTTTGTCTAACTCACTTGGTGGTGGCAGCAATACCGTCCAAGGACAAGGAAGAATTTGTGCCTTGGAGAAGTTTTTAACCTAAGCTGGTAGAAATAAGCTTAGGGGGTCTTTCATGCTGGTCCCACATCTGTACCCCAGAGTTCAGAATGGGGAGGGAACCCTGACAGCTCCACTCTGCTTGTTTTACATAAAACCGTGATGATGTTGGCCGACACTATTTAGATATGGTGTGAATGTATGAGTGGGAGAAAGGCTTCACAGGCCAGGCAGACTGCTCTCATTTTGATCAGATTGATGTGCAGCCTGGCCTTCTAGGGGGTATCCACATACCCTGGTATGGTTGGTTCAGGTGAATGCCCCATCCTAGAAGAGATGGGTCGGTCATGATGGTGGCACTGAGTGTAGGAGTCATGAAGGGGATTCCCATTTGCACTCATTCCGGGTTCGACCACCATGTGAAAGAAGAGATGATGCTGGCAGGAACAGTCTCTGGTGTTCCTGTGATCCATGTCTGGTGAATAGATGAACCGGAGCCAGGCCAGTAGGCAGCGTAGATAAAGTCTGGAGAATGGTGTCACACAATACACAAGGAGATGTGGCCTAGTAAGGAAAGGCATACTTTGACTGTAGTTTTTGGTTTGCAAGTAACCTGTGTTATCAGATTGCTCATTGATTGAAATCTTTCTGTGAGGAGAAAAGCTCTTGCTGAAATGGAGACCAATGTCACTCCAATAAAGTTTATTGGCCATATGGGGAGTGTGTGTGTGTGGCAAAATGGACTTTTCTTTGTTCATACAGACACTGCTGCTAGAAGATGAAGCAGGAACAAACTTGCTGACTTGTCCCAGTTGCGGGGTTGGAACTACCGGTTAGGAGCCAGTCATCCAAGTATGGGAAGACTGAGTAGCCATGACATCTTGTCTGGACTGCCACCAAAGATAACACCTTCATGAATGCTCTGGGACCTGTTGCTAGTCAAAGTGAAGGACTCTGAACTGGTAGTGTTCCTGACCTACCAGGAAATGACGATTTTTTTCTGTGGGGAGGATGAATATCTACATGAAAACAGGGCATCCTTCATACTGAGAGTCATGTGTATCACATTGCCTCCTGTTGGGAGGGGATTACTGATGCTAGTGTAACCATCCTGAATTTTGGCTTTCGAATAAAGATGTTCAGTTGTTGAAGGTCCTCATTGGGTCTCCACTCGTCACTTTTTGGGACTAAGACATATGGAATAGAACCCTCTCCCTTAATATTGAGATGGCACTTGTTCTATTGCCCTTCATTAGAGAAGGGACTGCCTTTTGCCAAAGAATTTCCTTGTGACAGCGGTCCATGGAGAGGGGCTGTGAAGGAGGTTTGTGGGAGGAAAGGAGAAAAATTTGATGGAGTCAGCATAGTACAAGTTGACCTTCGGCAATCGGAGGCACAAACTTATTTCTGCTATCTTGAGGAAACCTATTGATGAATTTAGGAGATGGAGTCCCAATTTAAATAACTGTACTTCACCAAGATGCTCTAGTAATTGGTGATTTGCATTTGAACACTAGATGTTTAATAATTTTTCTGCCCAAATAAATCTAGTTCCTGGGACTTCTTGCTTCAAGGTGTTGCTTTCTGCTGTCTTTCACTACACCTTTTGTTAGGTGCTGCAACAACCAATGACCCAGGTGGGAGTGTAAAATTGCTAAAAGCCTTGGGAAAGAATTTGGTAGGAATGATCTGCTTATTTTGATGTTAGTACCAAAGAAGTGGGCACCTGCCAGAGCAACTTAGGTGGTGCTAAAAGCCGCTCAGTGATGGACACTGCAAATCGTCCAGGTTCAGAGGTGTGAGGGATTTCCAGAAGCTTGTGTGATTTTTCTGAGACCAGTTCCACTGGATACTCCAGTCTGAGCCATCCTACAAGTCCTGGAACATCTTGTAGTCATCTCTGGTTGTGGTATGGGTAACACAGCCTCATCAGCAGATGTCAATGCGATGGGTGCCAGGATTGGGTGGTCCTGCATCTGTAACTCCTCATCAGAACCATGACCAGTCTGCTTGGTTGGCAGGAATGGGCACTGAGTTGCCTTTAATAACCCCTTGTGAGGTGGTGGGTAAGGGGATCTAGCCCTGTACTGGAATGCTGCCACTAGTATTCTAACCTGATGAAGTGTCCATGTTGCCCATTAAGGGCAAGGATAGGCATATTGAGTGGATGGCCATGGGAGTGGATTCCAGAGGTAACATCCCTCTTTGAGGTCTTATGTCTGGGGAATAAAAATCAGCCATTGATCCATTTGTGACGTGTATTAGCCAGAATATCCAGAGAATGAACTGGTGTCTCCTCCCTACTATCAGCAGAGCCTGGGGATGACAAGAGTCCTCCAGGAGATGAGAAACTGTTCCAGCTGGAAGGAACACCCTGTGTAAGAACAGCAGTCGGTGCTGGAAGAGGTGCCTTCACTACCAGTCATCAAGAGAAGTCCAATACCAAACAGACCATGAGATCCTTTGACAGTGTGTAGTATTTTGGTACAGTTAGTTGGTGCTGTTGTAGTCAGGTGAGTGGATGGCACCAGCAGCAGGATAGTCAGGATCAGAGATATCTATACCACGAGCCTTGGGGCTGAGAGGTTGGTTCCAGGTGATTTCTGTGATACCAAGAAAGGGGGTCGAGAGGCACAGGGACCAGTGCCTGATGAGTGTCAGAGGGACCATTCTGGTGCCTTGAGCTACCCTTTTTGAGGTGATTTGTGGCCTCTTGAGGAAGGATCTGATGGAGACCTACATCTCTTCCCTTTGTGGGGGACCGGTGCTCTTTTTTCCCCCCTGTTCTCTTCGGTTTTACCAGTTAATGAGGGATGAAGCTTTTGAAGTGGTTGTGTCATATTTGTGAGCAGAAGAGCTGGCAGGAGCACTTTTTGAAACTATGTGCTCAGGAATTTGAAGAGGAATATATCAACCTCTCCAACAGGAACATCTTCAGCTGAGTTTCCAGGTTCTTGGGGTTCTCTTAGAAAAAGATTTACAAGTGACACACCTGTGTGTTACGTGCCCCTCCTCCAGACACAATAAGCGTCTGGTGTGCCCATTATTAGGGGGCACTGCTGCCTTATATAAAAGGAAATTTTGAAATCTTGGAGATTTGGGCTCAGTTATAATGACTAGTTTTGGTATGGGCACAAATTCTCCGGGTATGTCTACACAGCAACTAGACAACTGCTGCTGGCCCCCAACTTGGGCTTGTGGGACTTGGGCTGCAGGGCTGTTTCATTGCAGTGTAGATGTTTGGGGTCAAGCTGGAGCCTGGGCTCTAGAATCTTGTGAAGTGGGAGGGTCCCAGAGTCCACACAGCAAGAAAACAGCTCCACAGCCCAAACCCTGTGAGCCCAAATTGGTGGGCACGGACTTGCTGCGGATGTCTAGTTGCTATGTAGACAAACCCCCAGTCAAAAACAAATAGGTTTTGTTTATGTCACAGATTAAGAGAAACGTTATCAAAAAAATCTCTAAACACTGAGTAAGTACCTACCTATTTACAATTGTTTACAAAAGAATGGGTAGACTGCAGAGTGAGCAAAGAGTCTTGGATGCTTCAAGTTCTGACTCATAGCCATGGGCGGTGAGAAGTGAGGGTGGCTGGGGTCTTCATGCCTTGGCTGGAAGCATGAAGACACTCAGGTGGAAGCATGGCCCCCAATGGACACTAATGGCCAAAAGAATCCAAACTTGAGTGCACTGGGTACATGCGCATCAACTGTGGAATATCTATGGAGAAACATTTGAAGAACACTATTTCCTGCAGATGCTGACTTTCTGTGGAGAGCTCCCAAGCACTGACCAGACCTAAGACTGCTTAGCTAGTGCAATTGGATATACTCACAGCCTGAGGCAATACAACCACAAGTCATTTATTACACACACACTGTTTATATTTCTCTTGCAAAAAAGCCTACAGTCTTTTCTGGTATTCTATCTGCCAAAAAGTCCAATTTTAAAACTAGGGCAGTGGATCAATTAACTTAGCACAAAGGCATGGTGTGCAGTCACATACTATTCAAGCACAGAACATTCTGAGGCAGTATATAGCAGGAGCTACGGAACCAGCAGCCTTGCAGAGGTATGAGTCTATTCTCATTCTCGGGACAACTAGTGAATGTGGTCATTTATGCTTGTCAGTGTAGAAACAATCCATAGCAGAGGAAGGGAGGGAAATGATAAAAGAGGAACTATAAATAGCAATTAAACATCTAGCACTGAATTGTTGCATGAGTTTAAGCGCTTTATGGTTGACATGCGCCATTCATGAAAAGAAAAGAATTTTCTACTGGGGGAATATATGAATCAAGCTCTCACAGTATGGAGTTGAGCTTGCTGACATCTACAGCCAGCATGCATCATAGCTCATGCTGTGATTGGTGGGAAATCTCAGTTCCCTGGAGATATACAGGGATAAATAAAGTCAAAGATAAATCTCACTGGAACAGGGTCCAAAAACACAGCCTGGGACACTACAGGTTGTTATGGAATTACACTGAAACTGAGCATTCTGATGGTAAGCCATGTCTGACTTACTATATGGGTTTAAGAATTTTACTGCATAAGAATAAAAGAGACTCTTCCCACTTCCCTAGCACCGCACTTTTACAAGACTGGCGCATGTTAGATGTTGAGTTACCTTATATGCTCATCCATAGTTTGGACAAATCACCCAGAAGTGCATGGCTGTTAGTGTCACTGTCTGAGGAGATACCTATCCAGCTTTTCCTCATCCACATGCCTGAGTGAGGAATGTTTTCAAAGACCCATGATCTTATTGACCTGAGATTTTCTCATGTCTTCATAAGCTGAGAATTCACCTCACAACTCTGCATAGTATCATGAGAGGTATCTGGGCATCAAATGAGCATCCTGATATTATCAATTTCCACAGTAACAGGATATACATGAAAAAGGACCTCTTACCTGCACTCTGTGGGCTGACCTGCCTTAAACCAGGGCTCTGCATGACGGCACCTCTCACTGGATTCTGAGCTGGTGGTGCAGGAAGGGTAGTATAGACCACTTGGTGGTTAGCAGTGGCTCTCGGTATGGGGAGCCTAGCAGCACCCTGAGTCACTGGACGATGCGTTACATTCACTGTTGTCTGAGCTGGAAAAATAAAAAGGACCACAAATTGGAGTCAAAAGGATTAAAACGGAGATCCCCATTCCAGAATGCAGGCATCTTCGACAGCTGATCCATGTGAGCTGTGAAAAATAAAAGCAGTCTCTATGAAACGTTACATTCAGTGCATCTACTTTTAAGGGGTTAAGGAGGATATTGAGGAATGTGGTCTGAGCAAAACTGAAGTATGTGTGTTAAATTTCATATAATGTAGAAATGCCAAAATATACACATTTTAGATAAACAGAGAAGACAAATATTTAATATCCAAGAGATACAGTTCATGGTTAAATAGTAAATTCTTACTTAACATGGTTCAAATGCACACAAAAAACCACACACATTTTACTATTACTAAATCTCCTCTGCAAAAAACTAAATAGTATCCGAACTGTAAGGAATAATATAGAAAATCCTAGGTGGTGAGTGTGCTTCGGCATTATTAGTGAACAGTGGGCAACAGAGCAGATCTCATTAGAGAGCTCTCAGTGATTGGATAACATCAGGTCTAATTGGTCTTCAACAGTCACCTATCAGGGTGGGGGGGAAAGAAAGACCTATGTTTCCCTTATACCTTTTTAATTTTTGAAGTCATGCTGCTAACAAGGGAAAGTTCACCCTGGGATGGAGGGATTTCCGCAGCAGCTTAGCTACCAGAGCTGCCCAAGAACTAGTGAGGTACTAGGATGAATGGTTGATTGCAGTACCTTCAGGAATTCAAACCCCACAGCTGGTGCAGATTCCCAGTGCCTGAACAATCCCCTCCCTTGGGCAGCTGGCACCTCAGTGGCCCCTCCAGCTCTCCTTGCTGGACATTTCTTGAAACATTGCTAATAATTTCTAGAAGGGTCTTATCCAGTGGACAATGTTTTTTTATTGGATTGTGAGGAGCAATTTTGTCCTGGCTGAGGGACAGACTAGATCATCCAATAGGACTTCTCCATCTATTCTATGATTCCCAGAAGGACGCAGCTTATAGGACAATAGCTTATTCTGCCATCTAGCCCCTTCCAGATGGACTCATCCACCTTTCTCTGCTTAAAAAATTTCAATTTCTACAGCTTTGGAAGAACCCAAAGAGGTTAGGAAGGTCTGGCTGGCACTAAAAAGATGAAAAACCTGCTGAAAAACAGGGTCTGTACAGTCATCTCAAAAAGTTAACACCAAGAGACCAAACAGCACTGGGTTTCAGAAGCCACTCGCCACATTCACAGAACTATACAAAATGAAGTTACCTGTAGGTAGTACATGTATGGTGGTCTGGGAAGGCCCACTTGTTGGCACACCTGTCTGCTGCAGAGGAGTTGCCTGTAAAGGCTGCAGTGGGCGAGCCAAGGGCTGGGAGGATAGACCCATTCCAGACACGCCCGACTGATTCTGCTTCTTGGCATCTGCTTCAAAAACAGAATGAAATTGTAGACAATAGCAAATAGGGATTTGAAAAGGCCTGATGGGTCATCCAGTCCCTTCCCCTGCCACCTCCAAACCAATGTTGTCCTACAGCATACTTGCTAGTACGGTGGTTCTTCCACCTTTTCATTCAAGAAACCAACATATAAAAGATGCTCTAAAGGACCCATCTTCCATCAGCCCAATCTCTCTGTTTTTTTACGTTTCATTCTGCTATGCTCAGGAAAGACTAGGCAGACCACTGTGATTCAGGGACCAAAGTTCATGAAACACTGTGCTAATGCCATATCTCTTCTAGTTTTAAATGGCTCAAGCAATAGGCCTTCAACTACTTCCTTTAAAGACTATTCCATGGACTAACAATGATTGTTAGGTCTTATTTTTTATGTTCAGCATAGGCACTGTTTTCCTTAATTTCATCCCTTTATTAATAGGAATAATGCTGCACATCTCCCTAAGTAATTCTTGTTCTATTTTGATGTTTGCACCTAATACTTGCAGACACGTATGTTCTCTCCCCAACTTACTCAGCACTTAACGGTATATCTACACTACATTGGCAGAGCTATGGCTACAGGTCAGTGGCACTGACCTACAGCAGTCAGGGCACAACATTTTTCACAGTTGGGAATGACATAGGTAGCTCAATCTAATTTTTAAGTGTAGACCAGGCCTTGCTTTTGTTTTCTGTTTGTAAGTCAACTCCTCCAGCCCACAATTAATTCCTCTGAATTCCATCAAATTTGCTTATCAGAATGATTTTTCTTGCACTGAGATGCTGCTTACTTTGCTCTACTGCAGTGACGGGGATCTGTGTATGCAGCCTTAGCAATGGCTTTTCTCTTCAACCAGCTTGTGAGAACTTGAAATAATTTTTCAAGTTAGGCTGAGAAATACTCTTAATGCTTTATTAAAAGCAAGATAAATCACATTTCTACATTCTTTTGTCCACAAGCAGGTTAACAAGGAAGTGGCAAGACATCTCTACCTAGATGCTTCAGATGCGGTAAAGGGAAAAAACACGGGGAAAACAAAAAACAGAATCGGTAGAGATAAAAAGCCACACAAACAAGCATACTGAGGAAAGCCTTGATGGGGCTCACTCAAAAGATCTGGGATGACACAAGTGCACTCCTAGCAGCCACTAATTCAGTTCAACAGCACACAGAGAATCCATCTGAAGATATTAAGTAGCAGAAAACAAAAATCAGTACTAGGCTCCTGGTAAAGTGCCAGTATTCACTGGTGATAAGAAAGCAGAATATACTTTTGAAAACCACAGTGGGCTTCACTAACTCTATTAAAAGGCACTAAAAAGAGTTTGTTCCACACTTCAGGCTCGATGAAGACAGCACAAAACCTCCCTTCTGGTGAAAAAGTTCCCACTGTTCACTCAGTGCAACTTTTAGGTCTTTGTTAAATGGCTTCAATCATACTTGGCAGCTAATCTGACAGTAGGAAAACCCAAAAAAACCATTTGTCAAGCTGTATTGGTGTTCGAGGTCTTTTGTCACAAGATCGTCTGACTGTGGTTCACTCACTGTGACTAATCTTTAACCTTTAAAACTCTCAATATCAAATTTAAACCTTTAACAGCGCTGGGTTATGATCTAAAAATCCAATTGACCTGAGGCATGTGAATCCTGTTAAGTTTACAACAGGGTCAAGCTGTCTGGAGTGGCTCACAAAGGTGGGTGCTAGCTTCAGGGCAGACTGTTACAAACCAGGGCAAAACCCCCAAATTGGTTGTGTGTTCTATAATTAAATTTGACCCACCAAGTATCAAGTGTGAGTTCCTCAAGCAGGATATCACAGCCTTAACATGGAGTCACAGACAGTCCCCTTGGGACTCCTGTCTATCTTGCCACCCAGGAGGTTCTGCCTTTTTGATAGATGGTCCTTTACACCAAAAATCACAACAATATTCAGGCTCCCAAATGACCAGTCGCTTATCCCAGATCACACACCAAAGACAATGCTTGTAGCCAATCCTGTAACAAACTAACTAAAGATTAATTAAGAAAACGAAACAGTTATTTAAAAGGTTAAAGCACGTAAACATACAAACACAAATGAGTTACAGTCTTAAGGTCCAAAAAGTAATAGAAACTGCTGCAATGTGCAAGCTTTGTATTTCCTTTAAGGCTAACTCTAGCTAAGCTAAGAAGCTTGGGGATCCCTTGCTTATGCTTAGAAATATTGTCCTCTCCAAATTCCAAGCAGCATAGCGATGACAATTTCTTCTTGACAGGGACTTTTATTCCCTTCCCCCAGAGTTCAAGCTGTGTTGGAACAAGCATTTGTGCACATCCCCTTCCTCATGAATGTGGGGAAAACAATCAACAAAGTCTTTTGTCCACTGATGTTCCACAGTGGGTTCTCTGGTGTCTATAGGCCTTCTTTTGTTGGCCAGGAGAGGTCAGCCCTTGTGGTAAACTAGTATTTCACTTGGTAATGCTTCTCTCCTGACTGCTGGGATTTCCACTTTCATAGCAAACACTTTTCTAGTTACAGAGCAAACACTTAAATATTACCTTATAATATGGGATACAGATATGTGAAATTAATGCATGCAGAAACTCACAAGCATTTCAAAAAGTTCAATACTAAACACATCTCTATAAATCTAATACTTATTTTAACAATACTAACAAACAGGTGAGAGACTGGTTTCCAGCTATTCAGTGAGGCCTACGGGCTTTGGCATGAGCTGGCACCTGGTCTAGCATCACACCCTTAAAGAAAGAAAAAAAAAAAATCACATTCTGGTCTTGACCCTGTAACACCATTAACAAATGGTTTTAAGTGTTCTGAGGCACGTATAAGTGAAATACCATTTCAGGACCACAAGATCAAAATGCAATTAAGGAAAGGATTTGTTGCTTTCCTACAATCAAACTAGCCGCTCTGTTTCATTGAAGCCACTTGATAAAGACATAAAAAGTTACATAGCATGAACAGTAGAAGCATTTTCAAAATAGGAGAGGTTTCATCCTGTCTTTATTAACTAGGAGAGCTCTTGTGAATAATTCCTACCTTTATTATTTTGAGCCAGCAAATAAACATTCCCTTAATTCAAAAAGCCATTTGCCTCTCTCCAGAGAGTGCCAATTGTAATGTGTATACCTGTTCACTATGAACATGATACAAATCTACCAACAGCTTTTATTTTCAGGGCAGTGAACAGCCATTCAGAGGTAATGAATTTGAATGACATGAATGCATTCAAATTAGTAACCTAGAGATGAAAGGCTTCAGATCCCTTTACTAAGAAGCAAAATCATTTTAAGATAAGACTATCTAGCAAGAACAATTCCTGGAGGATATAATATTACTATGACCTAGTGCACTACTGGAATCACAGGATTTTTAAAAATTATTTTATTAAAAAATCCCACAACTCTTACAGATTTTTTCAGTCTCACTTCATTATAATTTGAAAAAAGATTTCCTAGGGTTACTGGATAGATTCATCTGGACAAAATTACACTGATTTGTAAAAATTGTAGCTGCAATATCAATCTACAAAAAATATCCCTTTCAATATTCAGGAAGAGCCGGGTGCAATAGAATTAAATTAACGTGTTTAAGAACAAAAATAGTTACTATGGACTGGAGTTAAAATATTAAATTTTAAATGGAAAAAAAAATTACCCACAAACTGGTGGATTTTATGGCTGCAGTGCATTGAGTTAAATAGTTTAAAACCATTTTTAAAGAAAAGGATCCAATTCAAAAACAACTGTTACAGAACTTTTCTGATCCCAGCACGTGTGTCAAATTGACTGAAGTAGAAAAACGTTTAGCCTTGGCATGATATAACGTAACTGAAGCAGAATGTGCCGTATCCTAAAGCAGCCTCATGTATCACTGACAAAAAAATCGAGAGCTCAGTTCAAATTCCAGAATGTTCATGGTTGGAAATTATGTATGCAGTAGAAAAAAAAGCAGTTGATTTTCAGATACCAGTCTTAGCTAAGCAACACCAGCATTTAATTTGTTTTCCATGTATGAACTGATGTTATTACACATGGAAGAGACTAACAGAGAATAAATATAAAAATGCAGAGAGGCCAGTCTCATAAGGCCATTTTTCTGAAAACAATCACCTTTTTAAATGATTGGAGTTCCCCATAATCCCTTACTGCTGCCAGTTTCACTGCATTCTTTATTTGCAGCAGATGTCCCAACAGAGAACAAAAATGACTAGAAATTCAATTTCCATGTAAATTTTGTGAATGACTTACAGTCTATATTCAGGACATTTTGTGTGGGAACATGCTGTATTTTAATTGCAGTTCTTGGAGCACGTAAAGGCTCCATGAGGAAGATGAAGGACAAACGGGAAAAAGGGGAAGAGGAGTAGAGAACTATGTTTGAAATCCACCTCACCTTGCTATTTTAGTTCCAACACAAAATCTGGAGTGACTGACTAGCAGGCCTGTGCACTGAGAGTGAATGCTATCCAACATTATAACATTTGTTTTTCAGCTGCACCAGCAGAGTTTTTAAACTCCACCTCTGGACTTTTAAAATATATTTTTAAACAAATTTCAACATCTGTGCTCTCATCAAATGTTATTCTTAGCAAGCTCAGGCCTGCCCAGTACTTGGATGAGAGGTCTTCAATGAAAATATACAGGTGCTGCAGGATGTGATACTGGGAATTTAGTGGGTGGCATTTTTCTCTCTAAGTCAGTACTGATCTAATGACCCAGCATGCAGAAGAGATACTGTGGGAAGATATGTGGGTTGGAGGTGCCAACTTTCAATCAAAACTGATTGACTGTTCAAGATGTATTCTTATACCAAGTAGAATTTGCTCCACGTTTACCAGGAACAGAAAGTCCAGTGAAACAAGTGTTTAGTAAAAGGAGTGTACACGCTGCTTGTCACAGGTGTTCTTTTGCTATGTTCAAAGTAAATAGTGATAACACCCATTCCGTGTTTCCTGAGAAATTCATTTAGAACCCTGAGTTATTGGAAACAATCTTCCAATCCAAGAAATGTACATGTGTCACTCTTGACTCAGAATACCATTCTGACATATCACTAGGGTGACCAGACAGCAAATGTGAAAAATCGGGACAGGTGGTCAGGGGGTAATAGGTGCCTATATAAGAAAGCCCCAAAAATCGGGACTGTCCCTATAAAATTGGGACATCTGGTCACCCTCCGTATCACTGAGGCCCACGATCACAGGAAGCAATGTTAGTTGGGAGTGATATCATAGATGATTACCAGGAAATAAAATCTTGAAGGCCTAAAATCAAACTTCGGAAGATAAATGTTCACTATAAGTTGATTTTAAAGATGAACTGAAACTGTTTCAAATATACATATGTCTTGTTTTAAATCACAGAGCTATGCAAGTTAGACATAAAAGAAACAACTAGGTCATAACTAGGCTAGTGGCTGGGGACTAGTGGCTGTTCAGCTCCGTTCCCAATGCAAAATCCTAGGCAACTGAGCAGCCCTTTTTAGGGTAGCTCTGCTTACCCTTTTTAAGGGAAGGGGTTAGAAAAGGTGCCCTACACATTGCCTGCCCCATAACATCCAGCCAATAAAGAAGGAAAGACTCATTTTAGGAGCATAGAACGTCAGCATGCTTATGGACAGAGGCGATGCATGAAGGCCTGAGAAAAGAACAGCTCTTCTCTCCAAAGAACTCACCCGCTACAATATTGATTTTGCAGCACTGAGTGATACTAGACTGGCTGGAGAAGGTTCCATCAGTGAGCTAGGAGGTGATTACACTTTCTTTTGGAAAGGACAAGCAGAGGATGAAGACAGAATCCATGGAGTTGGATTTGCAATAAGAACGCCTTTCCTGAAACAACTTCTTGACCTCCCTTTTGGGCTGAATGAACGGCTCATGAAACTTCAATTCCACCTGAAACCTTTACGGCATGTCACTGTCATCGGTTTCTACGTGCCTACGCTGACCAACACAGAGGAATGCAAGGAGCAGTTCTACTCTGACGTGGACTTCATCCTCAGATTAACCCCTGCATGAGACATGCTCATCCTGCTGGGAGACTTCAACACTAGAGTTGGTAGAAACAGCAGTGAATGGAGAGGTGTGACAGGATGACCGAGTGGGAAAGATGAACAGCAAAGGACTCCTCCTCTTGGGTAAAGGTGCAGACCATAATCTGCTCATCATTAACACCATCTTTAGGCAAAATGATAAAACAACATGGATGCATTCACGGTCTAAACAATGGCACCCAATCAACGATGTTATCACCCCCCAACGAGACAAGCAGAGGATGAAGACAGAATCCATGGATTGTCTGCAATGTCAGAATTACCAGAGCCACACGTGGCGCAGGATGCTAGACAGACCACAGATCGGTAAGAGCAGTGCTCAACCTGCATATAGTCCCCTCACAGCGCAAGCGCCACAAGCTCAACAGAACAGCCTTCAACATAGCAAAGCTCAAGCACATAGACTATGAGGTGCAGTTTCAGCAGTCACTTGATAAGCTTTTTTCATGCCCTACAATCATGGCAACCCAACAGAAAAATGGAACCAGTTCAAAGATGTGATTATTGACACAGCTAAATAAGTGCTGGGGCCAAAGAAAAGGGTACCCCAGGACTGGTCTGACGAGAACAAGTAGGACATTTCCAAACTCCTAAGTGACAAGCAGAAAGCATTTGTTGAATGGCAGAATGAAATCTCAAATCTCAAAGAAAGATAGGTTTAATTACCTACAGAGCAACGCACAGTCTGAACTGAGGAGACTGCAGGATAAGTGGTGGGAGAGGAAAGCTGCAGAAGTTCAGCATTATGCAGATAAAACCAAGGCAAGGATGTTCTTTGACTCTCTCAAAAGCAGTCTACAGACCATCTAAATCTGGCATAGCTCCCCTGAAGTCGGCAGATGGCATGACCCTCATCAATGACAAGGAGGGAATTGTACAGAGGGGCTGAATACTTCAATAGTCTACTCAATAGACCATCCACAGTTGTTTGGGGTGTCCTTGATTAATTACCTGAGAACCCTATCAGAGAGGATCTTGACCTCCCTCCATCAGTTAAAGAAGTCATGGCAAAGCTGACGGTGGATACTACAGAGGCATTTCTCTCCTTGTACAGCAGGGAAAATACTAGCTGGCATTCCACTGAACAGACTCATTGCAAACACATCTGAGGAGAATCTGCCAGAAATGCAGTGTGGTTTCAGACCAGGTCCAGGAAAAATGTTTAGAGCAGAACATGGAACTATATGCAGTTTTCATCAATTTGACCAAAGCTTTTGATAGAGTCAACAGAGAAGGTCTATGGGCTATTGTACATAAACTGGGCTGCCCAAGAAGGTTCATACAAATCATCCGTCTGCTCCATGACCACATGACAGTGCAAGTGCTCTCTAATGGTGACTCTGACACATTTGAAATCTCAAATGGAATGAAGCAAGGCTGCGTACTTGCTCCAGTGCTGTTCAACTTGTTCTTTACCTGTGTTCTCAGCCATGCCAAAAGGGACTTGGATCAGGGGATATACATCTGCTATCAACTCAATGGCTCCCTCTTTGGACTTCGAAGACTCAATGCTAAGACCAAGATGCTGGAGAGGTTTCTCGTCGAGGCATTTTTTTTTTTTTTTTGCAGATGACTGCGCCTTGATAGCTCATAGACATAATGACCTTCAGGTCATCGTTGACAGGTTTTCTGAAGCATCCCAGCTCTTTGGCCTCACCATCAGCCTCAGGAAGACAGAGGCCTTGTTCCAAACAGCACTTCATTCCAATACTCCAGCACCAGCCATCTTCATTCAAGGCACATAGCTGAAAAATGTGGATCAGTTCAAGTATTTGGGTAGCATTATCTTGATGATGGAGCTTCATCCTACAGCCTTCACAACTTAACACATCTTAGTGGAGAATAATAGGTACACCAAACATCTGCTCAGTATGGGAGACTTTCCTAGCAGAACAGACACATACTGTGTCAATTTTTTAAAGGTGATTGGCCCATCACAGGATGGACACAGATAGACGGCAGGAAGCTTTGAGTTTGCCATGTTAAGGAGCCCTGGACGGGGTGAATTTACACCAAGTCTAGCTGTCAATACTTGGTCCAGATGAGTAGATATGATCACAGCAATTGTAAGTCAAGTTCAGAAGAGTTCTGACCATTTTCAGTACAACTGTAGAAGGTTTAGCCAAAGCTAAGAACTAGTGAGAATTGCCAACCTTACTTTTCCTGCTCCAGAAAAAATTCACTTCTTTCCACATTCCTGATGAGCTGGAGGGAGATTCCTGTTGGAAAAGGGTGAGCCATCAGAAGGAACCTTTGCCTTCTCTAGGAGTGTAAGTGTTCAGTCAGAGGTTGTATAAAATGTTCTGTCAGGGGATTTGGTAGAAAGGAAGGGGAGACAGAAAACCACCACCAGAGAACAAAACACAAACCTGCACAACTGGAGAAAACTCACCAGAGCACCAAGAACCTACGTAAAATAATCTAATAATAATTCTGTAGACAAATCATAAAGGGCTAAAGACGGAGTCAGAGGATTCTCCGGACAGCTACAATAGACACTAAAGCCTTTGAAGGTATAAGTAATTTACGAACCAGAAGATAGTTTATAATTGGACTTGAAGACATCACATTTTTCCTTTGAGTATCACTGAAATTCCTCCAGCAACCCCAATTAAGTGGGCTCTGACAGAATGACAAGATTATATTGTGAAGCTGAGTTGTTAGAGTGAAAGGAGCTGTGAAAAAAGTCCATCTTTTACTGGCAGAAAAGATCTGTTGGCACAGGTTGACACAGTAATGTGATCCACTTTAGGACAAACATCACATAAATCTCCATTTGTTCCCTCAGGCTCCTTTTACAATTTATTAATTTGATTGTGTAGCAACTTTGAATACAAACATTGTAAAATAAAGTTAACTAACTTCTCAACTGAAGACATTAAGATTAGATGACAGTGGTAAAAAGACCTGAGTGCCTATGTTATATCTGCAAAAAGAACAGGAGTACTTGTGGCACCTTAGAGACTAACAAATAAGGTGCCACGAGTACTCCTGTTCTTTTTGCGGATACAGACTAACATGTCTGCTACTCTGAAATATGTTACATCTTTCACTGATCCTAACATTGGTGATGAATTATACATATGAAGTCTTCTAATGTAGACACAGCAAAAGAGCTGAAGTTGCATGACCTTCCTAGTTATGTTTCCTGTACTATCCTACCAGCTGAGTAGGGGAGGGAGCTGTTCTTGTCTTTCTGTAACATTACACTGCTATTTTATTGAAGTAAAGGCTACTATATTGTTGCAAGACCTTCTACAAATGGGGAAGAAAAGTAATTCTGTGATCAGGTGAAGGCATCATGAGTATCTGTGTGGAACTTCTTCAGTACAGCACTAATACTACAGACTATCTTGAGGAACCTTTATTAGACTTTTCAGTGACTATATTTAAGGAAACAATGCAAAATACTGCAACTGTAAGGCTCAAATTAGTTAAAAGGTTAATTCTAACTTGCCTAAGTATCTGGTTTACAGTAGGTAGGAAGGTAAATGCAAAAACTTTAAATCCACTTATCAATTAGAAATTCCCATTGTTCCTTTGGAAAGCTGTGAAAATATAATTGTTTCTTTGGATCATTCTTCTCAAATTGGTAGGATGAAATACTAATGCTAGCCCAGTTTTCCTCACTGCTAAATGAATCTGACTTACCTTGGGAAGAGCCATCATCTTCATCATCCAGGGTGAGATCAATGACACCTCCTGAGTCACTGCCTGTGACCTTCCCACTCTGAAAGACAAAACTCCTGCATTTTGCAAAGGCAACTCCACGGAACATAGCAGATAAAGATGTGTTGACTGAAAACTGAGTAAAAAGGGGCTCAGAGCTGAAGCACGGTGATTGGAGAGGGACTGGTGATATTAGAGGAAGGAGGAAATTTGAGATATGACATTCACAATGATTGAGAAGGAGCTGAAAACAGAATGAATGGTATGTAACACCAATATTTTATAATTTTGTAAGATGTAATGGAGAGATCTTGTAGAGTACTGGTATTTTATAAATAAACAAAAATTAACTATTATTATATAGCCACCTTCCATCCAAGAATCTCAGTGTTTTAAGCCAAGATGCACAGCAGGCTGTGCTTTCCTCGGTCATTCTAGGGAACATCAGTGTTGTTACAGTGAAACAAAAGCAGCAGCAGAGTGGCTTTAACCATCAGAGAAATGCATTAACCAACTTGAAATAATCAGCCCATACTACATGCCCATTATGAACCGGACTTCATACTGAAAAAGTAAAGGCAAAAACCACTTGGGCATCTATACATTTACTGGGCATATCAACACTGACAATTAAAAATTTCCAATTGTGTCCACCCTTCTGAAGCCATTTTGTTAATGTAATGATAGTCATAGGTTATGTTGGAGTAACACATAGATGAAGCCATTTGGAAGCAATCTTTTATAGCTGATTAACAAAAGCAGCTTTTAAGTCTTCATGAGGGCTCAATGTTGTAACAAACTAAAACATTACCCACCAGAGAGAGATTTTTCCTTAGCAGTAAACTGGGTTTCTGCAAAGAAGCATTCAATAAAATCTGAATCAATGTTCTTCTTTCAGCTGTTCAGAGTTCCTAGTCAGTCTACCCTCCATCCATGCACTTTCTTGAGATGATAGGAAAGAGATGGGGGGGGAGGGGGGGAGAATGTATATTTCGGGGTCTCTGCACATATTCTCTGGAGAAAGAATCCATGATGTGAACTCCTGGTTTCTTAAGCCTGCTGCAAAATTTGGGAACTTTCTTGTTGGTGTGGGTGGTGAACAGATGTATTGCTAGAGTCCACCACTGGGTGCAGATTCAGCAACCTTAGTGATTCCCAAACTCCCTGGGATAAACAAATGGGCTGAGAGTAAATGTAACAATTGATCCCAGGGACGAATAAATGTGAAGAAATGGTATAGAATGGGCCAGTTCAAATGCCAGTATCAGTCCTAGAAAATGAAAGATGGGCAGGGCTGTCAAATGACAGTGGATCTGAAGAGCCATGACATTAGAAGCTACCTCTATGAATTCTCAGTTGGGCAAACCATCCCTTCCACTGAGAGGGAAAGGATGGTGTCAGAGCAGTTTTCCTGTGTATTATTAATCACAAGTGATGAGTCACTAAACATTGGGACATTTGAATCTAGGATGGCTGATATTGATGATCTCTTCAGTAAGTCATCCAAACAGAGAAATCACTTGGATTTTGCTGTCCCTGATGGCTGCTGTTGCCAGTGCTAAAGATCATTATGAATATCCTACATGAGGCAAGACCAGAGTTGAGAAAAAGGCTCTGTTTGAGGGCAAAATGAGAACTGATGGGATTCTAGATTTGGTATGATTCTTTTCAATTTGACACAAATAATTATCTTGCTCTGTAACAACTATGCTAGACAGACTAGTTTCCATGTTGAATTTTCTATACTGGATGAATTGATTAGGCAAGTTCAGATCTTACACAAGGCAATTTCCCTCTGACTGCATGGTTAGTAGTAAGCAGACAAAAGATTTCCTTTTTCATCCTGAAGAAATGGGTAGGTGGCTTTGTCTAGAAGATAATTTATGATTTCTGTTATAGCTTTTTTTTTCTGGGAAGAAGAAAAAAAAGAAGAGACTCAGTGAGGAGTAGGAGAAGGAAGAAAAATCTAATACTTATCCATTTTTTAGTTTTCAGACTCAGTCTGAAGTGATTTCCTTCCACTCCTTCTGCCACCAAGAAATACAGATTCCTTAGAGGAACCTCTAGAGGGAGGAGAGAAACTAACTCACAAGCAGTCTTGGAGGCCTGCCTAACTTGTGTCAGTCAGTTAACAGGGCTGCAAGTTCTATTAGCTTGGAAGTTGACTTTGAAAAAGCTGGAAGGTCAGAAACTGTAAAAATAATCTAGCTGGGGACTCACAAAAGGACAAGCAAGTCCTAAATGAATTAGCCAATGAAGTCTTAGTTTTTTTTTGGCTTGTAAGAAGGGAACAATGTCTTAGGATCAGCCACATCTTCTTCCAAGGTCTTGTACAGGCAATCTCCCCAAAAGGAAAGGCCTGTACCGTGGAGTGTAGATGCACGACTGCTTGTCCTTAACCAGAACTAGTGAACTCAATGGTGCCTGCCATCACCAGGGCCTTAACTAAGGCTAGGTCTACACTACCCGCCTGAATCGGCGGGTAGAAATCGACCTCTCGGGGATCGATTTATCGCATCCCATCCCCGAATCGATGCTCTTACTCCACCAGCGGAGGTGGGAGTAAGCGCCGTCGACGGGAAGCCGCAGAGGTCGATTTTGCCGTCGTCCCTACAGCGGGGTAGGTCGGCTGCGATACATCGAATTCAGCTACACTATTCGCGTAGCTGAATTTGCGTATCTTAAATCGACCCCCCGTCTCTGTGTAGACAAACCCTGAGTCTTTCAAGAATCACATACAAATTAGTTGGCAAGTAGAATGAGGTCTATCTTAACTTCCTACAAATGTGGCATTGAGCTCCCATGTTCTTGCAGAGCTCTTGAATTTAGAGAAGAAAGCACAGAGTAACAGGAAGCCCTGGCAATCAGACATTTAAGTATCAATTCATACTGTTTTCTTAAGATGGATTGAAATGTTCTGTCCCCAGGGTCCAAGGGAGAAATATTAACCTCTAATGGAAAAGAGGGTATTTTTCACAGATTGAGTGGCTGCCTAGCCACTCCTTGGAAAAAGTGGCCACTTGTTCCCAGTGTTGGAGAGGGTGAGGGAGACTGTAGAGCTTGCCATGGAACTATGGGCTAGAGGACATAAGAACTCTGGTTACATCAAACTTCTGCCTGTCACAATCAAGTTACATAAATTCCAAGGCTGGAAAGGACCACTGTGATCATCTAGTCTGACCTTCTGTATATCAGCGGCCATCAAATTTTCCCCAAATAACTCCCAGAGCATATCTAAGGAATCCAAGTTCTTGGGGAAGGGAAAATCTTACCTGAGTTTCCCGAGGGAAGTATTTCTTACTACCTGTTCCCTACTATTTGAAAATCCAGGTCCTCCCCTTTCAACTGAAGGCTATGCTTTGACAAGGGGCTGCGAGGAATATCCTCTGCTACTCCTCCTGTAAGTAGCGTGGGAGAGGAATCAGCTCACTGTGATCTGTGGCATGTCACAGCCACAGTGTGGGCTTTTTGCCTGTTGGCTGGCTGAATGCTCCACCAGAAGCCAAAAGCAGCTGCCTGAAACGGAATCTGACATGAACAGAGTAAAGAACATGAGATAGTGCGTAGAGGTAATGGAGCTGGGGTGAGGAGAAAAGCACTGCTGGAACCTGGTGATTAGTCCTCATTCTGCCTAGCAAATCTGAACAACAGAAGGAAATCCACGGTCCAGTCTGCCAAGTAAACAGGAGCAGAAACAAAATGCGCTTTTTTTTTTTTTTTTTTTTAAAGGCATATGATTCTAGAGATCGTTCTGTACCTAAGAACATGCAATAGATTTGCTAGTTTCTATCCCCTCTCAGAACCAGGCTCTCACTTTTCAGCTGCAACATAAAGGTTGCCCAAACTCAGTGGAAATTTAGTCATCTGTAATAGTAGGGGAATGAAATCGATAGCTGCTTTAAGGGTGGACAGCAAAGCTTTTTAAATTTTCCTAGCCGCCTATATATGTTAACGTATATACTTTTAAAAAACCCAACTTGCTTCTGTCTTTCATTTCTTCTAGAAGTTTGCCCTTTGTAGCCTGTGTAACTCTGTGTTTTATGAAATGACGACATCACAAACCTATAGGCATGTTAACCATGGACTAATCTGAGCTCCTCCTAATGTAAGTCAATAGGTCAATAACGTGCCATCGCTGGTAATTAGCAACAATGGTCAATGATGGGATATTAAAAGTTACTACAGAGAACTTTTTCCAGAGGGTCTGGCTAGAGAATCTTGCCCGCATGCTCGGGGTTCAGCTGATCGCCATATTTGGGGTCGGGAAGAAATTTTCCTCCAGGGTAGATTGGCAGAGGCCCTGGAGGTTTTTCGCCTTCCTCCGCAGCATGGGGCGGGGGTCACTTGCTAGAGGATTCTCAGCAATTTGAAGTCTTTAAATCATGATTTGGGGACTTCAACAGTTGAGTCAAGGGAGAGAATTCTTCCAGGAGTGGGTGAGTCAGCTTTTGTGGCCCACATCATGTGGGAGGTCAGACTAGATGATCATAATGGTCCCTTCTGACCTTAGAGTCTATAAGTAAGAGTCTTTTCTCCTCCCACATGCTAGAAGGCATATAACAATTTTAACCTAAACAATTAACTTTCATCAAGACACTGTAGGAATGTTTAAGTGACGGATGCAACAGAGAGGGGAATATTACTTACATGTGCTTGGCACACAGAGCAGTGCTGTCAGAAAATAAAGCTTAAGTCCCTCTTGGGTTTTTATGATGAGGGGTTTATGGCCACTATTTCTGAATTTTAAAAATCATTAAAATAAGGACTTTGACACAGATAAACAAAACAGATACGGATCATTGAGTCTCTCAGGCAAAAAAAATGAACAAAAACTTTAAAAAACCTTGAAGGTCATTTTTAAACAGAAACTGGTCACAAGACTCTGCTAGATCCTCTCCCTTGAATCCTACTGTAAAAGTAGCACTGATGTTTATAAACCTTAATACCAAAAAAAGCAGAAATTAACTACTAAAAATTCCATTTGCTACAATATTCTTTATTTGATTCTCTTCATTTGGCATATTTTTGACATTTGTTTTTGTATGGTCAATCTGATAATTCTGCATCATGAGAATTTTGTATGTTTAACTTCTAGTGGTCATATTTTATATTTATTTATGCAATAGTGCCCCTTCTGTAGAGGGTGAATAATAAAGAAAAATTAAGTTAATTTTCTTTGTGGTTGTTTTCATACTAACACCATTAAAAGCTTATGCCAGAGTTTCTTTCTAAAAGGAATCCTTTCCCAGTAATTTATAAGTTTAAGTGTAAAAAAGAACTCTGTTCTGAAACTTAATGTCAAAGGTCACACATCTTGAATATTAATACTTTTAAAAAACAATTACGGGATTGCAATAAGAAATTAATTTATGGTTTCTGTATTGTTTATAAGCTATCTTTTTATGCTCCTATTAATGTGTTCATATTTGTTTTTCAAATTGGTCTGGTGAATTTCACTTTCCAAGTAAGCCATTTCATGGCAAAATGAAGCTTTCCAGACTAGCAGATTTCACTTTGAAGTCTGCTGTGCAGCCAGCCCAACAAGATTAACAATACAGATTGGAAGGCACAAGAGGAGTGTCAGTAAACAAGAGAGAGAGGACAGAAGAGACAGGGAAGAGTGAGGAAGAATAAACAGGCAACAGATGGATAAGAGGAGGAAAGTAAAGGAGGAAGAAAAACCAATGAGAGGGGAAAAAGAGGCAATAGATCAGAACCGGGTGCAGCCACCTCCACCAATCCTGGAAGCAATATGCAAGTGCTTCACTACGCCACTTCAAGTCTCATTTAGTGTGGTTTATTCTACCTGAAATACATGGCCAGTGGGGAGGAACCAAGTGGCCATTAGGCACTGCTTTATCTCTGATCCAAGTTTCTCCTAAAAAAACCCCTCATTTCTTAAGCAGTGAAAAGGTAATCAAGACTCCAGTGCCTTCTTATATCTGTAAGGTAGTATGCACACCTACAACACTGTAAAAATAATCTCTACCACTGCTCTTCTGCTCAATTTGCTTGCTGTGCATAGCAAGCAGATCAAACTGGGTGAGGGAGAAGAGTGTATTGGCAATAAGCAGCTCTTCCACACTACTAGCAAGTTCAGGGATGTGAAAGAGGAAAGACATGGGTAGGAGGGAAAGCAAAGCAGGTGACAAAGTATAAATCTCCTTCAAACCAGTGTCAGACTGTGCAATTCTACTTTTGTGGGGTTTAATTCAAATCCTAATTTAAAAAATAGTTTGAACATCTATTTACTGCAGTGTTTAGAAAACTACACAATGAAAACCGTGTATAAAATGTATTTGAATTGGGGGGGGGGGGGGTAGGAGGTGTTTATATTTAAACTTGGCATTCCTGAGTCTTCTACAGGTTGCAGCCATCTTACTGACAAGTGATCTGGCACACTGGCTGTGACTAAGTCTGTATGAAAGCCAGCTGGAAATATGTTTGTCTTTTATCATGACACTCTATACAGGTAATTGTAATGAAATAATACTAATTTCAAATGTCAACTAATAGGAATAACTCAAGAGGTCTAGACGCCAAATTTCACACACCTTCAGATATAATGTGATAATTTATCATCTGCTTCCCCCAATTCTACCTCAGCAATTCTTTCTAAAAAGAAAGAACTGCATCACTGCATAATCTGACAAGCAGTCGCACTGACCAGTGAGACAGGCCTTAGAAGGTGTGTGTCAGGAGCAAAGCAGGGATAAAGCACTTTTCTGTGCCTGTAGGAATAAGCAGATATAAGTGAAGCCTTCCTATAACCGGCACAATACAAATTCTCACAGAAGACAAAGAAATATACCTACCACACAATCTAAGAATGAACGACTCTTGATGAAAGTAAAATGGCTGAAACCAAAGTATTTGCTTTGACCAACTAGTTAAAGTCTAAAGTACTAGTAAATGGGGTCACCATAATATGTAACTGCAAGAAGATGCCTTCATTTGGGAGGATGTCACCATGTAGATTTGTAATAAAATCTAGATGCACACTATTAATAGTTCAAAAGTGGGTAAAAGTTCTCTGAAAGCATGTAACTATGTCCAAGTAGTTGTCCCACAACATAATGAAAAGCAGCCTCTGATGCTTTGTAGTAATGACATAGTGCTTTACTGATTCTGAAGTCATTCCTCCTCTCACTACTTGGAGTTTGGAGACATTGGGGTGAGTTAGCACACTGAATTCCACAGCTAAAACTTTTCACAGACGTGAAACATTTTGTTTTTCATGCTCCCTGTAAAGCACACTGCAGAGAAAGATACAACCTCTGAGCTTGGCACCAGAAAGCCTTTCAGACTACCTCTGCCATGTACAAGGCGGATACCAGTTTACATTTTAACAGGCAGCAATACCATTTTTATGAGAAATCTTAAAATACAGGGAATGAGATAGGAGAAATTTAAGACCAAAAAAAGGTTAAGGAGGCTAATGGTCTGATCAAGACAGCTATAATTCTGAAAATCAGCTTAAAGAGTAGTGGCTGGCATATCAGGCAACATTCATCAATTAACATAACACTAATGAATGGAACTCTGGGAAAGGAACCTTTTGGGTACTGCAGCTAAACACAGAAATATATGTGTAGACTTCTCTTTATCACTGTAAAACCTTGATTTTTATTGCATGGAAAACATTTTGGAGAAAGTTAACAGGTATTTTCCCCTATTTTATTTATAAAGCAGACACTATATATAATTGTAAGAGCTGTTTTGGTATTATATAACGCCATGGTTCAGATGATCACATCGAAATAACAATGCATGGTTATTTACATAATGCCACCTGCTTTATATAAAGAAACATTTAATTAAAAAAAAAAAAGAGAAAAGAAAACTTTAAAAAACTCAAAATGCAAAACTGAAAATTCATTCCAGCCTAGTAAATATACATATTCTGAAGGTTATCTCTGGCAGGTCCACAGAATACAGACCATTTTTTATTAATATTAAAACAGTTTCTATAGTAACAAAATAGAAAAAAAATAAATTCAGAGTGCTCTAAAACAGACAAAACTGTGCCGCATCACATTACTATCATACAAGACGCACCAAGGCGTTATATAATAGCAAAATCACACTTAAACTTTGAGGGGGGAGTTAAAACTGGGAGTACTCTGCTTATTTAGGGTGTTTTGGGGCCTGGCACGGTCTTTTTTCATCTGGGTATGAAACTACAAATTCTGACCACACACATGCACACACTAAGAATTGGTTGGAAAGTAACAAGTTCAGCATTTTTCAACATATTTTAGCCCCACAGATTACTTCAGAATCAGATGTATACGGCCACTTAATAGTTATGAGCTCCAAAGCAATTATGCTCTTTCCTTCCTACAAAGTGTATTAAATATTCCAGCCTTGCAAAACTGTCATGAAAATTTACCAACCCAGGTACCATATCTATGACAGTAATGAAAAAGCTAAGTTTACTTGCCTTTTACTCCAAGCAAGTAGAGTTTTACATGGCTGACATATTCATTTTAACATTGTGTGGGTGCACGCACAAAGTGCAAGTACTGCCAACAGACATTTTCTGTAGTATCTTTGGAATGGGACCGTAGTGTTCCCCTCACCCCCATTCAGAACTGCTCATTACTTTCTTCAAAACAAGAACAAAGCAATTTGAACAAAAAAAGGGACCAGCAGAGTAACCAGTTTTAATATACTCCTATTTATCATATACCCTTTTGTTTCTTTACTCAAATAATGTAAACTGGCTCTATTTCCACAGGGATTTTTAATTAAGCCTCATCTATTTTCCCATAAATATATAAATTATTAGTGGATAAAGTTAGGATCCTTAGCACAGCCAATTCTAATTCTAACAGCAAAATCTTAAGGAATAAGCAACTGAGATACCACTTCATGCATTTCTCACTCTGTTGCTGTGGCTTTGCATTTTTAAGTTATGTAATTAAAAGGGTATATAATAAACACATGCGTTGCACACTCAAACCAACATCTCTACTGTTCTTTGCTTTTGTAAGGTGAAACATTTACTTTGCTCCCTCAAAACCCATTGCCCACCCAAAAACGATAAGCATCACCAACAGGCAGGCATGAACTAGGGAAGATCCCAATACAACAATCGGTGAGAAAATAAAAATTAAAAAAAAAAAAAAAAAATCAAGGTTTAAAGCAGTAGATACAAATAAGCTGCATCGAGCTATCTGTGGCTAATGTAATGGCACAACTCAGTTGACCTGGTTAATTTTAACATTTGGCTCAATTTTCTAGTCCCAACCCAGCTCTATAAACACTAGTAAATTTTGCTTGTTGTTGAAGATGGCTGTTAGTGACTGGGGGTAGTTTTCCTAGCATAGTCAGGATCTCAGGGAAAGATGCATCATTTTAAAAGTTGGGAGGTTTTGGAGGAGGATTGCTTCATTCAGAAGCACTGCATGTTGCTGAATTGGGCAGCGCTCAAATAGTGATGGGATGTCAATCCACGTTAGTACAGTTTCTGTTCTGCCCTAAAATCTAAGGCTATGTCTATACTATGGACCTTACAGCAGCACAACTGTAAGGTCTCCTGGGTAGTTGTTCTTTGCCAGCGAGAGAGAGCTCTCCTGCTGGCATAATTAAATCACCCCAATGAGCGGCGTTAGCTATGTTGGCGGGAGAACCTCTCTTGACAACAAAGCGCTGTCCACGCCAGCACTTCTGCCGGCGAAACTTGCATTGGTCAGCGGGGTGTTTTTTTTCACATCCCTCACTGCCAAAAATTTTACTTACAAAAGTGGTAGTGTAGACAAAGCCCAAGTCTTGGACTTAGAATTTGTCTCAAGTATAGGTTTCACCTTACAGATTGGAAATAACTGAACCTTAGCAGCACAAATATATCTTCAATGTCAGAGACATAAAAAACAGTGTCTAGTTTTACATACACAATGTATACATGTTTATTTTCAGTGAAAAACACCATGAAACACAAGGAAACATTTTAATCAGTAATGTTTCAAAAATATAAAATGTATATTAATAGCTGCTTATAAATCTTTAAAGCTGACATGTCCACTCTGATCACATTGTTTCCCAACAGACTCTGCATTCATTAAGTTTATCACATATTGCAGGAGAGGGGAGGGGAGAAGAAAGTTGTAAGTGTATTTTATTTATCAACATCTTACCAAGTGAATTTAGAATTGTCAACAAAGCTCTATTAATAACCAAACAAGTCAGGGAGTGTTGGAAACAATGGGAAATGGGTCACTGATCATGGTAGCTGAAAAGATAAAATGCAGAGATAAGGCATGAACTCAAAAGGATTTTATTTGTTCTGTGAAAGGATAAAGTGCACCCCAGATTAGGGGAAGGGAGGAGAAGCAACTGTTTAAGTGACACAAGGATTTAACAACAGTTTGTACCCATCACTGAACAGGTAAAGATTTCAATCCAGCTATTTTAATGCACCTAATATTCATTTATAATCTGACATATATGTCTTTCATCAATATATTAAAAGGCAGTATATTCTCTATGTCATAGCCCTATGTTTATACATCGTATATATTGCATATAATGTATAAATCAGGTATCTAAATTAGGATAATAAAAATACTTCAAAAATTATAACAAAGATTTGAAATATAATTGAAATAGCATCTGTCTCCTTAGAACCATTTATATATTAAGCTTTATATTAAGTGCCTGCCATGTTTTCAAAAGTATACTTCTAGGTCCTGAGGCATTGGGAGGACCATGATGAAAGGGGCAGTGACTGGATAGTAAGAGCAAGTGAAAGTTTAAGTTATATTTTATAGTCTCCTTTTAAATTAAGTGCAATAAGCTTTCCTCTCCTCTCCCTATGCTTTCTTTTGGGGAGGTAGGGTGAAAGGATAGAAAAAGGAGAACCAGATTAGCTGCAATCTGAAAGTCCATGGATCAATTGCTGCTTAATGGTAGATCTATGTTGAACTAATTACCATTGTGCAACTCTTCAGGGTAAAACAGACATGACAGATTAAAAACAGAGTAACACTAAGATGATTTCAACCCTGGCTCTCTGACAGTTTGGACAATTAAGGTTCCTGGGGTGATGGTGTGTGTGAGAGAGAAAGTCCATGCAATGAGGAAAATTGATTTTCTAGATCTCACATACTGTAGATTAGGTGGGAATTAATTCCTTTTATAACAGTGAATAGCATAAAAAAAAAAATCTCAGTATGGTGTGAGGAGTTGGGCTGACTTCATAAGCGCAACTGGAATTTATGGCTCTCCCTTCAGGCTGGCAGCAGAGATTTCCCAACACTATTTGCAGAACGGACAAAACGTGAGAATTCTTTCTGACAAAGGCCTCCATGACTCCCAGCACCAAGGTTTTAACATGAAAAGGGGATTTAAAACTGAAGTTTCTAGGTGTATCAGAATGAGGACACAGTCGTCGTTTCCCACACTGCTTTGGGAGCTCCTGCTGACAATCAACTCTGCCTTAAGAAATGGATGCTAATTACTAAAAATGGCAGATACTCTTCCAAAAACTGAGCTCCATATAGCAAGTAAGAGCTACACGCTTCATAACTAGTATGAAGCTTTTCAGCTTCTCAGGAGTAAGTCCAATTACAGAAACTACAGGAGTAGTAACAAATTCTTTTAAAATGCATTTGTCATATTTAATGCTTTTAAATGAATTTTAATTGCTGATAAGACTGCCAGATAGACAGGTCTGGAGACTGAAATTCATTTTTTATAACAGGTAGATTACAGGTAGGGGCAGTATAAGTTGCACATAAACGCTGCCCTCAAATGTACCTTGCCCATGACTAAGGAAGAGAAAGACCATATAGAATCATAGTACTGGAAGGGACCTTGAGAGGTCATCTAGTTCAGTCCCCTGCACTCATGGCAAGACTAAGTATCTCCAGGGGTTCTCGCAACAAATTTTTTGGTGGCCTCAGAGTGCAGCCACCAACTCTTGCTGGTGGGCACTATGACAATTTTTCCTAAAATACTTAATTAACTTTATGTGCATATTTATTTGTTTTTCCTATACATGTTCAAATCATTGTAATTTATTTATGTAGGATTTTTTGCAGTTGTCCCTATTCTTTACTGGACCTAAACAGACTAGAAACACAAATAAGGTGCTTTGCATGTTTTGCTTTCTTTGGTTGATTTTTTTCCCCCCCAAAGACTTGCTAGCTAGTAAGTCTGCTATTGTGAAAAGAAGTAGTTGTATATTTGTTAATATCACTTTGCACACAGGGGCAGCTCTATGTTTTTTGCCACCCCAAGCACAGCAGTCAGGCGGCCTTCGGCAGCATGCCTTCGGGCGGTCCGCGGTCATGAGGATTCGGTGGCGTTTCTGCGGGTGATCTGCCGGTCCTGTGGCTTCGGCATACCCACCACCGAATTGCCGGCGAAACCGGGACCGATGGACCTCCTGCAGGCACGCCGCTGAAGACCGCCTCACTGCCGCCCTCTCAGCAATCAGCAGCCCCCTCCCCTCCCCCCCCCCAAACCCCCCCCCCCCCCCCCCCCCCCCCCCCCCCCCCGCGGCTTGCCGCCCCAGGCACGCGCTTGCTGCGTTGGTGCCTGAAGCCGCCTCTGTTTGCACAGCAGATTTACTCATCCTTGGCAAACTGGAGGACAGATTAAACCCTGGATGGGGAGGTGAGTAAGGAGGGCCAGGGGCAATGGGGGACTGGGTAGGAGGATGCAGCAGGGGTCCGGGTGATGGGATGAGGGGGGCAGAGATGAGTCCGGGGCTGGAGCCTGGGGTTCTGCTGCATGGGTGGGGCCTGGAGGCAGCGGGGGCCAGTGGTGACGTGAAGGGATGAGCCCGGGGACAGAACCTGAAGCCCTGTGCTGGGGGACAGAGCCTGCTATCCACCACCAGGCTGAAGCCAAAGCCCAAGCCCCACTGCCCCTAGCAAGGTAGGGAATTCATATTGGTTGCCTGCTCCTACGGTGTTTGTGGCTCCAGAAGGAGGTGACCCTGGGGCAGGGGCTGCTGCTTTGCTCCCCCCACCCAAACAAAACCACCCACCATCCAGGCGTCTGTGGCCGCAAGAAAAAACTCTGGTAGCCGCATCTGAGAAACGTTGATCTAGACCATTCCTGACAGGTGTTTGTCTAACCTGCTCTTAAAAATCTCCAATGACGGAGATTCCACAATCTCCCTAAGCAATTTATCCCAGTGCTTAACCACCCTGATAGTTAGGAAGTTTTTCCTAATGTCCAACCTAAACCCCCCTTGCTGCAATTTAAGCCCATTGCTTCTTTTCCTATCCTCAGAGGTTAAGGAAAACAATTTTTCTCCCTCCTCCTGGTAACAACCTTTTACATGCTTGAAAACGGTTATCTTCCGTCTTCTCTTTTGTGAACTATATAGAGGGGGAATAGGTAGGTTCAGTCTTCATATCCTTTTCCTTCATCTCTCTGCTGACACTGACAATAAGGAGGCCAATTAGCATAAACGTTGATCGCTTCTGTGATGTGGACACATCACAAAGAACTGGACTGAAACCAAATAGCTCTCATATAATAAATAATTTTGCTTATTCCTCACCATGATCATATCTGAACTTCCAACAGAAATGAAACGCTCTATATATCCTATTACATATCATGAGCCATCATCCTGCTCCTCTACCTCGGCTGTTTTGAAAGAAACAGAACTTTGGTGGTACCCATTGAATTTCTAATGGGGTAGAGGGATGTTTCAGCTAAGAAAGGTTTGAAATAAATTTATACCAATTTTTAGCAATAACCCACTTTCAAACAAGACACATATTCCTGTTCCAACCAGAAACAGCGTTTTCCACTTCTGAAATTTTTCCCCACACAGGAAAAGATAAAAATCTAGTCATACTGCAATCAACAGTTTCAAACTGACAGGAGTCAAAGTAATGCTGAAAATATTGCATGCATAGTTAATGGCAAAAAAACCCAAACTTGAGTTTCAGAAATTAGCCAATTAAAAAGCGACTCAAAAATCTTCCCCACAGGAGTGGTTGCAATAGAAGTCCAATTAAAATTTACTTTTTATTTATATATAAAATCACCAACTAGCCTTGTCCCAAAGAGTGAAACCATTAGCCTTGCAGTATGCCTTTACAGTAAGTCACACAAAATGCAGTAAGATCAGAACAGGGCATGTGGGTAAGTATGACCACAATAAGCAGCAAAGAGGACAAAAAGGAAGATAGATTTTTTTTTTTTGTCAATAGCACTGTTTCTGTTGGATATTGTTCAAGTTGAAAGTAAACGGTTGTTCTCTAACTATAGATAAGTCACATCACAGAACTACCTGAGAATATAAGGATGAGAAAGTCCCCCCGCCCCCGCCCCCATATAAAGGGTAATCTGGAAAGTGCTATGCATATATTTTCATTCTTGTGTAAACCTGGACAAAGAGCTTTTTAGAAGAAGCAATTCAGCTTGCTAGTCCAGCAGAACCATGATTATTATTATTATTTTTTTATGAATCCCTTATTTAGGACCTTAATTTACTCAAATTCTTTAGCATTCCTATGCCTTGGGGTAGGCTATTGCATGGTTCCCCTATATTATGAGAGTTTAGGTTGTCCCTTAATTTTCAGTTTTCCCTCTTTCTAGATATTAGAAACAATTGTTCCCCTTCACACCCCAGCTTGATTTGCTTCATCCTACAGTAAAATGATAATACTGGGTCTACTTTGTTTCTACAGGAGTCACTAGTGCAGTGGTTCTCAACCTGTGGCCCACGCAGTATACAGCTGCAGCACATGTGACATCCTCAGGGCCATGCAGGTAGTACACATATTGTGTGGATATGACTCACATAAGAGGGAGAGCTGCCTATGCTGCCCATAATGGTAAATAGGTTGAGAACCACTCCACTAAAGTCATAAATGTAACGTGCTAAATGGAAGGCAGACAGTTGGACAGCAGTCATTTAAAACAACTATATTCTGACAATCTGCAAAAAGAGACAGGACCATCATGAAAAAGGCAAGTGGAACAAACAAACAAACATAATACTTAAAATTTAAATAGTGCTTCTAATCCCTAAAGCACTTTTCAAACTAATTAATACTTAACATGCCTCATGAGGAAATGGAGCTTTATAGACTCATTTTACAGACTGGGAAACAGAGGTAGGGAGTTTAAACAACTTGCCCAAGGCCACAAAGGGAGTCACTGTCAGAGTCAGGATTAGAACTCAAGAGGTTTCTAGCACCTAAGTCTTCTGTTCAAGACATCTAGAGAACACATTAGATACTTGAAAGTTTTCTCCAGCAAGAAAGTCCTTCTGTGAGTTAGGAGTTAATAATGGTTAAGTTACTATCTAACTTAGGGTTTATTTATAGTATCCTTCATTACACTGCGTAAGCACTTCATTAGTAATTTAGATCAGGATAGTGAAGTTCTTAGGGGGCTTAAGCTAAGTGCATGTGCACACACTCCTCCCCCAAGGGACAAAGTCAATTTGAATTTTGGTTTGAGAAAAAACAGAGGTAGTTTTAAATACTACATTTTCCCCTCTTCTTAAGTCTGTCTGCTATTTTTTGTGGTTTTACAATCAAATTTTCACATTTAAATATCTTATCTTCTCTCTCCTATTGAACACTAACATGTGCAATTGATGGACTAAACACAAAAAATTTGGCAAATACGCAAAGTAAAAAATATTTTTTCTTAGCTTTCATTTATCATAATCTTAGGTATTACATGTTACAATAGGTAAAAAAAATTCAAACACGATCTTTACTTTGCCAATGTCCTTTTAAGAAAATTCATGGAAAAGGGCAGCGAGAGGTACTAAAGTCATTGGGCTAAATTTTCTAGGATGGCTCATTTAAAATTAACTCCTCCTACTCCTTTCAACTCCTACTCTTCTTCACTGCTGAAGCAGCATTTATAACTTATTTCTAACACATTCACTGGCAGGTGCTAAATTTGTAGCCTGTAAAAAACTCCTTTTTTGTGAAATGCGATGATAGGATTAACTTGCCGCAATCAGGCAGTGACTAATATACTAAATCCATAGCGCGAACTAAGTAATTTCTAAAATAGGTTGGGAGAGAACAAGACTTCCTGACCCACTTCCTCTTGGTGAAGGAATCTGATGGAAGATTACACTGCACTGAACATGTAGGTTAATAATTTTATCTTAATTTGCATATGCCAACCAAATGCTACATTCAATTCTGGGAAGGGGAGAAAACAGAGTCAAATGTTCATGACTCCTGTCAAGTGCAGGAGACATCCTTTTTGGCTAGGGATAATATGAAATGTGATGGAAATCCAGTACGGGGGAGATATACAAATAGTTAAGATGCGCACGAACGCAAACAAACAGCCTGTCAGCTGTATCTATTTGCATTTCATGGGGCTGTTCTATTTCCTTTGCAGTTGCTATAAGATTTTTTCCCCCCCCTGTTCCATGTACCAGTAGAAGGCTGTGCATTTTGATATGTTATCATGAAGTGACTTTGGGGACGAGAATGTTTAAGAACTTTTCCTTTACCTATAACTATGAAAGGGGAAGGAGGAGACCTGTAGAAGTGCAAAATAAGAAATAAATCCCAAACTCTCCAGATCAGGACAAGTATATGACGGTCAATTTAGAAGTATGCTAAAACCAGCACAACCCCAGTTCTTATCCTAATAAGGATGAAGTCAGTTTGGACAGAAAAAGAGAGAAGGTGATCAAATAATTGCTTGTGTGATAGTGCATGTATAAAAACCTGTAGTGTATTTGTGCCTACTCCTCTTAACTATCAGTATTCTCCTCTTTGTAAAAGGCTACATCATAGCCAGCAGGCACAAGATGGTATAACAATAAACACACCCTCTCCATAAGTGTAAGATATAAAGCAACACTTACTGAAGTTGGCATTATTTAAAGGCTCTGCTTGACCAACTTTAGTCCCAGCTGCTGTAAAAGGTCATGCAGACTCCAAGCCTTGCTCTTTCAAAATTTCTTTTCACAGCTCACTTCAGGGGGCACAGGCAGGATACTTCTTGCTGAACTAAGCAGTAAGAAATTTCCTTAATGCCCCAAGTGCAAAATAAATTCAATCAACAGGAGAAGGTTTCCTTTTTCTACCTTAGCAATGAATCTCAATTGATTCCTTTTATAGATGCATCAAGTCATTGGTTCTTGTTTTATCACACGGTTTATAAACACAGGTTCACTACAGCATCCTTGAAGAGCACTGGTAGTCACACTGGTTATGTCCTTGGGAAGAAGCACCTTGGAAGAGCTGTGTTTCAACATCACGTGACTTTTAGAACTCAGAGCCATGTGTCCCCCAGGGATTAAAGTCACATTAGTGCTGGGTGTCACATAGTTGCTGGCAGGTGCAATAGATTTCTTAGGAAGTAAAGGCATTTTGCTTTGTTCTAAAATGACATGTTTTACGGAAGAAGTGGAAGCATCAGATACTGGTTCTTTTACCACTTCATTTGGAATAGTGTTATAGAGATAATTGGGAGTGTTACTCTCCATTATATCCGACCAGGCCCTGTAGCGAATTTCTGCAGTTCCCCAGTAATGTCTAACAGCAGATTCAGAGCGATGGCCTGTCACTGCCATGATCTCTCTGGGCCCCAATCCTGCTTCACATAGTAACTGGATGGTAGTAGTTCTGAGAGAGTGATTGGTATATCGTTGGGACAGCCTGGCTGCCACACTTATCCTGGGCATCATTGTACCCAAGTAGTTCACTCCCATAGGTTCCCGTTTGTACCAGACAGGCTGCTCTCGCATCTGCTCTGTCGTTAGTTTTAACGGATGCAAGTAAAAGGCAGGGGGTTCAGGTGGCAACTTAGACAAATAAAGCTCCAAGGAAAAAACAGGACAGTTTGGGTCTCCTGGCATATCGTACATTTTACCCATTTTATGGGGGTCTTCTGCAGCTCTCCCTTTGCCAGGATATCTAAACATAGCATACCGTCGCCCATTCTTGTCCTTCTCAACAACAAAGGCATCTGGAGCCAAGTCTCTTAAGATTTCCCTCCCTCGTTTGGAAAAATGTAATTGCAAATCAAACCACACCTTGTTGACCAGTGCCAGAGGACTATGTAACCCCAGCACACCAGACAGCTTAATCTTACGTAAATCCTCAGCTGCTATGGGAGGGTGGTGGTGAGTTTCATCCTTCCCCTGCATGCGCAGCATCTTCAACACACTCACAAACACCATATTAGCACTGGCAAACTCTTTGTCCTTCATTAGGCAAATCTGACGATTATAGGGTAGCATTTTGAGATGCCGGTTCAAGCCAGCACGCATGGACTTATAACTTGCCACACTGTAGGTATTTCCATCATGGTTCCTTATTGTGTAATAAAACTCTCTTAAAATATCATTGAGTTCAGTTACAGGCACCAATTCAAAGCTAGGATCCTTGCCATTTTTAGCCAGCCACTGCTTTAGTAGATTAGCAGCCCAGCCAGTCTGCTTGTGGGTGTTTTTGATGCTCTTAGCATCCTCTTCCTCCTCCTCCAAGCCAAACAGGACATCCTCAGGGAAGTTAAAATTCGTCTGTGTTGCTTCTACTGGTTCTTTACTGTCTGATGAAGTCTCTTCCTGTTTCAACTGGTTTTCGAAACAATTGATCAAAGTTGTACCATCAAATATGCCACAGGTATACGGCACACTGCGAACTACTTTTTGTTCTGAGAGCTGTGAAGTGCGGAGTAATACATAATATTTTGGATTTTACATAACAAAAAGCAGGTGGCATTAACTGGATTTTTTAAAAATGACATGGCATGTCTTAATATCATACCTCTCTAGCCAAATTTTTAAAAATGTTTAGATCATAGTAACCATGGCATTACACATGCTTTAATTCATTTCATTGACAGCAGCCCTAGAAACATATAATGTAACAAAAAGCTGAAAACCGGAAAGCATAACGCATTTTTCCTTTCATGCTACATACCCACCACTTAGATGGACCACTACCACCACCAACAGGGGTTGTTCCTGCAAAATCTTTGCCGGGTTTCAGATTTTGTCAAACATCAAATATTCTTAAACATATATCTTACTCTGACATTAACAGCTGAGATTTGAATCCATAAATTTGTCAACTTTTTCTGTATTTCAGAGATTAAATATATATAGATATCAAGTATGAATCACATTTTGGTAGCTATAATCCACAGGTATTGAAGAAAAATTAAGTACCAAGCTACCATTTTTAGATACTCAATGTCAATACATCATTTACAGATGGCAGTGATTGGTCATTCTAAAATATTTGTCATCTATGCCAAATCACTACTGCTATTATGTTTGAGGGGGGGGGGGTACACCAGCCCAGAAGATTTTTCTCCTGCCCTACAGATTGAACATTATCTTGAAATACCATTAAACAGGGGAATGTCACAAAATAGAAGTTATTGTCCCGATTTTCCTCTCTCAGTCTATATACTAGTTAAACTCTACTGAGTTCAATGGAATTACTTCTCATTAATACCATTATTAGTGGGAGGGGATTTAATTTTAAAATACAATATGCAGAAAACCGACTACAAGTAATTTTTAAATGATATAATTTTCCCATTTCACTTCAATGCAAGTTCAAAAGAGGTCCCAAGACATGAGGAGTTGGGAGAACTGCAGATTCTTCTTTATTGTCTAGTGGGTATTTCTACAAGAAGGATTTTGTGGTGTGGTACACAGAACTGAAATATTAGATACTCAATTAATTTATTCCCATCTGACAGTCCATTGGCATAGTGAGGGAGGGAGAAGTTTGCAGTAATTTCACAGGTTTGCAGCTTTCAAATAAAGTTCAGAAGCTGTAGACAAACCTGGGTTGTGTGCTTTTGTATCAAACATGTTTTTAGTGTTCTTTGGAAGAAAGGAATTAACTCATCTATTTACACAAAGTTGTTGGTCCTAATTATACTGGGAATCTCTGCAAATATTACCAAGAGCTCATGTTTCTAGTAACACTATGGGTCAGAAGAAGAAAAAACAAACAAACATGAATTGAACACAAGAAAGGAAAACTAGAAAGGAAGGAAACAAGGAATTTAAGTTGTTTGGTTGCAAGATGAGAGAGACAGGTGAAGATCTATGCTCCTGTGGATTATAACTTCAGAATGTTGCATAGAAGCATAAACCACAACCTACCTGTGCTGTGCTCTCAATTGGTCTCTTATTTGTTGAAGCATCAGTTGGTGGTCTGTTTGTCTGGCTCTCTGAGGGATCAAGAAATTGTTCATTTGCAATATCTAATCAGTGTCACGCATACAATGATAAAAATAGACTTGGTGGAAATGTTAATGATTTAAAATTAAAAGCTTTATACAGCTGTAGATCTCAAAGTGGTTTACAAAATGTAGGTGGGATGGCAGATATAAAATCACAGGTACTTTCCAGTCCAATAACAATGCTACACATTTTCTTTCTCAGAGGTCTCTTAGTGTTCTAAATGTATTTTTGGAACACCTCATTAGCAATCGCCACGACAAAAATCCCCCAAATCCTTCTTTATTCTGTATTTACACTGACAGGTTATAAAGTAAAAAACGAAGATATGTATTCACATTTTTGAGTGCAAACTGACTCTGAACGTAGAAACAATGACTGAGCACAGAATCATTTAGTTTGATAGGACTGCTCTCTGAACAGACACTAAATCTTTAGTAGGGAGATCCTGGGGCTCCATTTTATACATGTTAAAGGGGTTGGGGAATATATTCCTGAAACACAATGAAAACTCCCAGTGCTCCTTGCTTGTAACAGTGGGAAAACTCCTACTCCAAAGTGCTAAGCAAAGCAAGACTACAGTTAGTTACCGGTTCTGAGCTAAAAGCTGAATATGATATAAACAAGTGCCAGCTTGATGAGTAAAGCAGTTTGAATGTGTAATTTCAGACAAGAAAGTGAAATAAAACCAGTTCTGGTGCCAAGCTCTGCTTGTATTTTACCTTACCATGAAGTGGTTTAATTTTTTTATAGATGGCTTTAGCTATTAAATAGATGGCTATATCATGTATCTATATGGGGAGCAAATATTTGATAATGAGCTTTTCAGTCAGGCAGACAAAGGTATAACAAGATCCAATCAATGGCTGGAAGCTGAAACTAGACAAATTCAGACTGGAAATATGGCATAAATTTTTAACAGTGAGGGCAATTAACCACTGGAACAAATCACCAAGGGTTGTGGTAGATTCTCCATCACTGGCAATTTTTAAATAAACATTGGATGTTTTGCTAAATGATACATTCTAGTTCAAACAGGAATTATTCTGGGGAAGTTCTATGGCCTGTGTTATACAGGAGGGTTCATACACGATCACAGTAGTCCCTTCTGGCCTTAGAATCTATGAATATGCAGTACTGCTTCTCTGTCACTGGGATACCCATTCAGTCTGAAACACTGAAGACTGGTCCCAAAAATACTCAAGACTGCTCCACCTGACACATGGTAACTGAATCTAGAAATGCAGAAAAGCAGCAGTAGCAGCATTATCAAATGGCTGAAGATGGTAGGAAAACACTTCAATTGCTTACTGAAGTATCATTTTTAAACATTCATTGCACTTGAAGGCTTGGCTTTAACAAAATTGATACATTTAGTTTATTTGTTTTTTTTGTGTTTATTCTGCTGTATTCTGAAAGGTGCGCCACAATATTGTAATGCCACCGATATAGTACTTACTTTCCTTGTAATGTGCCTTTACTCTGTAAAGCAGTATTTCTCAAACTGGGGATCCCAACCCAAAAGGGGGTTGGCAAGGCTATTGTAGGGGGTCACAAGACCACAAGAAAATATTGCCAAGGGGAGAGGGAGCAGGAGCGGGAGTGGAGTACAGCAGCCGCTGCTCTCCAGCCACCCAGCTCTGAAGGCAGTGCTGCCGCCAGCAGCTGTGCAGAAGTAAGGGTGACAATACCATAAGTATGCACCGATGGGTATGTACTGTAATTTGTTAATACTTGTGGGGGAGAGGTTCATCACAGCCTGAAATATTTTCAAAGGGAAGGCCCAGAAAAAAAGTTTGAGAACCCCTGCGATAATGCAGTCATTTTGGAAGGCTGCATTAAAAATAAATGCATAACAACTAATAGTAGACTGGGAGTTTCTGGCATCAAGTGGCACTAATTCTAAACAAAGAAAACTTTAGCAGGCAAAAGTGCTTGTGTCATTTATTGTTAGAAGGAATTCAGAAATGTCCAACAGACACTTAAAATCAAACACTTTTTTGATGTAAGCAGTTTTGACAGATCTTAGTCTAGAGGAGTTGTCTCAGTAAATCATTCTTAGCAAATAAAATTCCTATATGAATAAACTCCACTTCTTGCCTGTTTAAAAGCTTCATGTTCCTCTTGCACATCTATTTTCTCTTCCACTCCCAAAATTAATATTCAAGCATAGCTTACCAACTCGAGATGCTGTGATGGTGCTTGGTTCAGTGGGAGCTGGACTACTGAATGCAGAGAGTGGGATCTTCATCTGTATGGGACCTCGATTGCTGGTAGGATTATACAGTCCTGAAGTAGCCACTGTGGTCAAAGTAGTCCTTGTGGCTTGGGCAACAGGATGTGCTGTAGAAACAGCCTGTACTGCCAGTGTTGTCCCTATTGACCCAGCACTGGCCGGAGAGTTCCTCTGAATACCAGGGCTGGGCACAGAAGGGCTGTTATTTGGTTTAGCTGGGTTAGTAGACGCCAGAGACACTGGAGTTTTGGCAAGGCTACCAACAGTAGAAGGGCTTTGTACAGATATAAATTCAACATTGCCTGACTGCTGGTTGGTGACCAAAGTCCCTGTGTGGCCTTGCAGGAGCTGAGGCTGGGAGGATACTGCAACCGGAACATGTAAAATTACTGGCAAAGACTGCAGTGAGACAGACATGGGCTGACTGTTGCTACTGGGCATCTGTGTGGTGCCAACTACTGTAGCTGTGTTGGCTGTAGGGAGAACTGATGTTGTCATGGAGCTGGAAGTCACAGGAGTCTGAGGTTTGGGCTGTCCACTGACCACTGTCTGAGGAGCAGCAAGACTGGGAGCAGACACTACAGAAAGGACAGAAACATTTTAAAGTTTATGTACCAAGTGAGCAATTTCACATCAATACAAAAGCATAAAAATGGAAAAACACAATATTAGATTAATAATTTCACCAGGGAGCAGGACAGTTTGTAACTTTTAAAAAATATTATTTATATTTTATATTACAATCATGCCCAAAGCGCCAATCAGTATATGATCCCCATTGTGTTAGGTGCTGTACAAATATACAGGAAGATATAACCCCTACCCTGAAGAAATAAACAGATGGCATTTTCTTAGTGTCAAAATTACACACATACGTGATTGATGCAGAGAAATGTTAGAATCTTGAACTCATATTTTCAAGAAAGTGTTAGTAGGCAAGTTTTATCCATCAATTAAAATACTGCAAAGATAAAATGCAGCAAGAATTGTAAAAAATCAGCTTATGGAAACAATACTACAGCCAGTTATTGAGAAATTACAAAGGCACAATTATAAGAGATCAAGGCCCCAGTTCTATAACTTGCTATGCACAGGCAGACCCCTACAGACATATACAGTTCCACTGAGGTCAAAGGGACTGGGACCTGCCTATGTGCAACAAAACTGCTGGATCAGGGCCAAAGTTAGGCAACTGTCTATACAGTAAGTATGTAGTTAATTTGTCCGCTTGTTAGTAGAAGATGATTCTGTAGAAAAGACTTGATCTTCACAATTTTCAGGAATGCAGTCTTTGTTTAAACAAAATTGTGAAGTGTGTTTCTAAAGACCAGGCGAAGCTTCTTACCTGCATTCATGGGGGGTTGAAAAGGTGCTGATGTGCTCTCTCCTATGTTTCTCTTGGACTCCAGCATCTGTCTCACTGTGCTGGCATTTCTATGGAATAAAGGTTTATGTTAGCATCTCCCAGTGAGTGCTTCTGAGATGTACCAACAAGCAGTACAGGAGTCTAGAGAAAGCAGTAGTTTAAAAAAAAGTATCTAAACTATTTGTACTTATGTCATTTTCAATATCCACCTATTACTAAATACTTTTTTCCTGTAAATTAATCCACTGTGTCATCTCTACCACAGTACTGCCAACTTCATTCATTACTTTTAGTGCACTTGTACACAATCTACCTTTCCCGATAAAAATACCTGTAATTTTTTTTTAAAAGGTAATTTTAACTCCTTTTTAAAAATCTATTACTACTAGCTACTCAATATTTGGCATTACCTTAACTAAGTGCACATTTTCTGTAGAAAATATGAGTTTTGTGACATGAAAAGAATGGGCATGCATTCACAGCTGAACAGCAAAGGAGGAAATGAAAGGGCATTATAAATGGGTAAAATACAAGAATATTAAACTAGCACAAACTCAGGATATTCACTTAATTATATGCAGCAAGCTCTCTTACTGGGCTTGTTCTAAACACAACTCAGTATTAAAATGACAAATTCCTACTCTAGTAAACTTGAAAATGAGACACAGCTGCTTTCTCAATCCTCACCGATAGGTTAGGTTGCTGATGCTGCCTGTATCACTCACTGCTTTCCCTGGAGACAGAGGTGGGTTTGGTGGATTCTACAAAGAAATAAATCAACTTTAAATCTACTGCTTTATATTAAACTCTATTTTTTCCATTTTTGTCCAACGTGCAATTTCTACTGCCATAGACTCAAGACATAAGAACTTGAGATGTTTTAGGAACTCTAAGCACTCATTCAATGAAGCATACTGTCCCCTCTTATTTGGCATATCTTAATCCCGGCTTCAAACTGTTCGGTAGGGGGAAATCAACGTTTCTTGAACTCATTCGGACTTTTAGTTTCCATCTTTTTCCTTGGTAACTTATTACAAATATATTTTCTGGACTCAAGGAAATAGTTCTTCCCCGTTTACTCCTAATTTCTTTAAATTTTTCCCCAAAATATGACGAGAAAGGAGATATTCGTCTGGATCTACTCACTTGCTTTCCCCACCAAAGCCCTAATCTATCTTGCGTGGGCATGGCTCCCTCCAGAGTCCTTCAAACTCTGTTCCAAGTTAAAGAAGAAGGCTGGATCCAGAGCCTCTGAAGGCGAGCCTGTCCTACGATCTGAGGGAACTACATCTAATTCTTTAATTTTTACGTATGAACTTGAAACTGCAGTCTCATTTACAACAAGGTCCCTTTACACTGCTCTAAATTACACTTAGGACTTGTCTACGCAGTATGGCAATGCACACTAGAGGGCTGCGAATTTTAAAGTGCACCACTATGTTGCGCACTAACTGTCCTACATAGATACTGCTGGTGGATACTAAAAGTTCCTTTGTGCATGTTAAACTCTTTATAATTTAAACCCCTCTAGTGCACATTACCACACCCTGTAGACCAGCTCTTACACCCATTTCAATGCACCTTTATGCTTCCAAAGTGTGTAAAGAGGCCTTAATGAAAATCGGAATCAGGTCCTTGAATTTGAATGAAAAGATGGAAACACTAGGCTTATTGTAGTCTCTAACATTACCACCTGCTAACCAACACTTCTGACATTAGTCTCACACCCAGCATCAGACCAAACTAAGGCAACACCCTCTTGCACTTTCTACAATTAGAACAGATGGAGAAAATTTCTCCATAACAGGGGAAACTGTTTAACTGTATTTCTATAGCGTTCTTTTCATACTGAAACATGTATTTCCATAGGTTATTACTCAGACTACTTTTGAGCAAAAACTAACAAAAGAATCTACAATTTCAGTCCTTACTTCCTGTTTTTTCTTCAGGTCCTCCTTGGCTGCTCCAAAACGTTTTGTCAATCTAGCAATTTTAGCCTGGTGGTGGAGGGGGAGAGAACCACAAAAAACATTTTAAAAAAATTAGACCAATTAAAGATATACACTGAGATAAATTAAATGCAATTTTAGAGAAAATAGTCTTTCCCAGGAAACATGGCACAACCTGCAACTAATACTCTACAGCAGAGAAGCAAGTGTGTGAGAGAGCATGTGTGCAAGAGAGGGAGGGAGTCTCAAACTTTTTAAAGAGATAGTCTGGACCATCTTTCCCTCTAGAAATTACACATACCACCCTCCCTTCCCAATGGTGATCAGACAATATCCCCGCAGCACCTAAAGCAACTACTTATGTGGAAAAGTAACATTAGGAAAATATTTAAAACTATTTTAATGTCTCATGGATTATCATTTGGGAAAAAATTAATCATACTTTTTCTGCTCTTCACCTCACCTCCCTTTCCTATCTATTCTGCCCTCTCTCATTTATCCCGTACCTAAGTTTCTTTGCCACCTGATCCTTCTTTCCCCCTGCATACACTGTCCAGATGCTAGGTTCTTTTATCTTCCGGAATACTTTCCGGACATCTCTTATTCCTACTCTGGACATACTGCCTAGAGCCAATTCCCTCTGCTTTTTTTCATCCATTGGCAGATCCTGATCCTTTCCAGATGGCAGTTTCCATAGCTGGCTACTTCTGGTGCCACCAGTTAATGCTATTCTTCTCCTACAAAGCAGCAGACCTTTGTATAGGCAGCTATGCTGCCTCCTCCTCATTTCCAGTTTCTTTTATAGACACACAGGCTCTTCTTTGCAATGAAACATCTGTATGAAGAACTGGAAGCAAGGAGCCATCCCCATGAGACCTGCTGGCTCTCCATAGACTGTGAGCGTCACAGACAATGGATTTGGGAAACTCTGATCTAAAAAACCTGGCTCACTCAAACTTCCCACCTTTTACATATTTTTACAAGGTAACAAGAAAGGCTGCAATCTGTATGACATATATTAATTATATGTGCTGCAGAAGCACCTAAGGGCCATGGATTAGATTCCTATTGTGCCAGGCTTTTTACAAACACACAAAGAGATTGTCCTTGCCCTTATGAACTTAAAATATAAGTATGGCTAACATCAAAAAAATTCACAGGTCACATGATTTTCAATTTATTTGACAGCTATATTACATAGGTTGGTGCCTCAATACTGTGATGATGGGTATACTGAAAATGCCCTAGGTACCATAGATTGATCAGTCTGTGCAAGGCTTATGTCAATAGACCATTAGAGTTCATGACATGAGCCCTGCACAGACTGATCGAACATGTATTCAGTAGCCTCAGGTTTGGAAAATTCCACACTTTCTGCAGGAAGACTGGGGCAGCTCGAAAAAAAAAAAAAAAAAAAAAAATGAACACAGCTAGTTGAGAAGCTAGTTTTTAAACAATGCCATACTGTGCCATGTAAAACACATAAGTACCTGTAGTTCAGTAAGCACAGTTTTATGCCTCTTGCTACATTCTATCTTCTCTACTCGTGTTTTCAGATCTGCCAAAGTCTTGTCAAATACAGCACACTGCAGGGCACTGAGTTTCTCCTCTAACAACCTCTGGACGACCTAGAAAAATATGCAAACATACATTACCAGTACTTGGGAGGCTGGCAATGTCTTTATGCACAGCACACATTCAGCATCTTGTCACATACAAAGATTGATGCTGCAATTCTGTCAAATCAAAATACTGATCATCAGTACCATGATATTTAAGTATTTTTGTAGATGCAGAGTTAGAAAAAAGAATTTCTCATCTTGAGTTTTAATAGATATAGATGGACCCTCTGCCAGTTGCCGAACAAGTCCATCTCTCTATAGCATGATAAACATGTATAATCCTACCAAAGCAGTTTTTATAAGATCCTTAACAATAGTGTGAAAGGCACTGTGGTAAAGTTTTGTGTAAAGGGACTTTTCCCTGACCTTATTTCTGTCACCATAGATCCTGACATTTTAAAACTGGAATTTAAGAAATTCAGTGGAAAGAACAAGCCTAACACATTTCTTTCAGACACAGTTTTCCTCCAACACAACTGCCCTATGCTCCCATCTGTGGAAAGAGAAGTTGTACAGTAACTAGAGTGAGATGTGTGGCCCTTATCTGTATTTCACTGTGCGTGCATATGGACCCATGCACCTGAAACTGGAAAAATTTTGCGAGCAGTGTCCATTGGTCCATGCCTGCACCCTTCTCCACATACTCCAAACTGAGGGCATAAGGGATAGACCAACCACCTCTCCAGTTTCTTCTCTACCATGAATTATATATAAAGATCTGAAACAGATAGGGACCACATCTCAAAGAATGCCAGTTACTGTACTAGGTAAGTAACTCCTCTTTCTTCAAGTGTATTCTTCTTCAAGTGTATACACTATGTTTATTCCACAGTGGGTGACTGACTAGCAATATTCATTGAGGAGGAGGAGGAGGGTGAGAGGACTTCTGTGGTGCCGACGACTGGAGGACTGCTGTGTTGAAAGCTGCGTTGGGTGCAGAAACTTGTACCAGGGCATAAATGATTCAGGAAAGTATGGACTGAGCCTCATTTTGCTGCTTCACAGATTTCGATGAGAGGAATGTCTCAAAGTGAGGGTACTAGTGTGGCCTTGGCCCTAGTCGAATGGGCCCTCATGGAGAAGAAGTGCTTTTCAATTTGTGACGGCAAAATGCATCTTGAAATCCATTTAAGTCTCTGGGAAGAGATCACTTCCCCTTCTCATCTGTTCATCAAAGAAATTAGGAAGTTTCCTAAAAGATATTGTTCTTTAGGTAGAATGCCAAAGCTTTACAGACATCCAGAGAATGAAATCTTCTATCCTCACTGGTGATGTGTGGTTTAGGGAAGAAGACAGGTATGTGAACTGAACTGTCTTATTAAGATGGAATTCTGAGATTACTATGGGGGTATATTTAGGGTGAAGTGTTAGAGAAACTTTGTCCTTATGGAAGACTGTGTATTTTAGATCAGCCATAAGGGTGCCCAGTTCACCTACTCTTCTAGTTGAGGTGACTGCAACCAGGAAGGCAACCTTCATACATTAGATAGGTGGGACAAAGAGCATGAGGCCAGAGGTTCGAATGGAGGCCGTGTTAATGCTGAGAGGACCAGACTGAAGTCCTATTACAGAGTGGGCTTCATCACAGAAAGAAAGGTTCTGGCCAGACCTTTCAGAAATTGTACAGTATCAGGTTGAGTGAAGATGGAGTGGTTGTCTCGGTTGGAGGATGGCAAGAGTTAATAGCTGCTAAGTGTACCTGTAGGAATCTAAGGAAAAGTTCACCTGATGTCTCTAAGGAAAGAAGATACTTAATCCCAAAGAACTTTGACATCCCCACCATATTATCTCTAAAGGCAGAACCGCCGTCAGCAGCAGCACAGAAGGAAGGATGGCCAGGTATGGTATTGCCATGCTTACTTCTCCGCTGCTGCTGGCAGGGCGCTGCCATCAGAGCTGGGTGCCCGACCAACAGACGCTGCTCTCCAGATGCCCAACTCTGAAGGCAGCACAGAATTAAGGGTGTCAATACTGCAAGCCCCCTAAAATAACCTTATGACCCCTCCTGCAACTCCCTTTTGGGTCAGGACTCCCAATATAAGAAACGCTGATCTTCCCCGTGAAATCTGTATAGTAGAGGGTAAAAGCACGCAAAAGATCAGATTTCACAGGGGGAGACCAGGTTTCACAGTCCATGATGCATTTTTCATAGGTCTATTAATAGATCTAGGAAATGTCTGTAATCATCCGGGGATGATGGTGACAGTCTTGTCAGAGCTGTCTGTTCTGGATCTTCCTTCTTCTCCATTAGTTCCTGAGGGGTTCCAGTTCCTCTCTGTAAGGAGAGGAATGTCATGATTCACGATGTGGTTATACCAATTCATGATAGCATATATATGGGTCCCATAGTCCCAATAAGAGCAGTCCAATGATGATTGAGGCCCAAAGGCATAGGGTACTACTGCTCCCAAGATGCGTATACTAACCTAATATAAAGGAGCCCAGGAGATTCTGGATCCTCTATCTGGGCTAATCTCCCACTTTGGTGGAGGTAATGATGCTCTCTCACTCATGCCCGATTCACCTGAAGAGAAATAGGTAGTTTCAATTCCATGGGTGGTATTGTGGCTCTTGTGATGCCACAGCTGGTGGAAGGTACCGGAGAACTACTCCCTCTTTCATGCCATCTCTGGACTGGTGGTGTCAGGGTCTCTCATGTGAGGACTGGATCTGAGAATATTGGAGACTCCAAGGATGATGACTATAACTTCAGGGTTAATCTCTCTCCCCCTAGATGTGGAGAGGTGCAGAGGACTCCCATCCTGTACAGGTGGAGTTTGTCTGGTCAGAGTCTTTGGTGCCAGTCGACCAGTCTTTGGAGTGCAACTGTTCCTTTGGTAGGAGGCACTCGGTGCTTCTCTTTTGTTGGTACCACGGATGGTATTGCTCCTGTGAACGATGCTGATCTTAGAGCACTCTTGCTCTTCCGAGATGAGAGGCTGTGTCCCTTATGTGCTCCCGAGCCTCCTGAACCAGGCAGGATATGAAGTCTCACTTGACTTAGATAATGTCAGGGAAGAAGTCATCCTCTTGGAAGTAGACCTGGAGGGGGATTTCTCTCATCGCTTATGAAGATGTTTGCTACCCTCCTGATGTTCTTTAGTGGAGGAGTCTTCAGTTCTACTTCTATCAGCCCTGGAACTGGAAGTCACCATGCTTGGAGGCATGTTCCTCAGTGCTTCTGCCAACCGATTAGAGGACTGTTCAGCCTGGGTCAGACTGGGGCCCTGCTGTGGAATCCATAAGAAATTTTCCAAGCATATACTCACAGGCTTGGCGAGTTCTGCTGGGGAAGGATCAGCATATGCTGTACTTTGAGGAAATATAAGATTGCCCAAAGCAGCAGAGGAACTTTAGGTGAACATTGCTGACTAGGAAGTCCAGGGGCAGGAAACAGTTCTTGAATCCTGGGCATATTAGCCACCCACCGGGAGTGGGGGGGAGGGGGAATGCCCCCCCTCCCCAATCCTAAACTTGTCCTAACTTGCTAAACATTAAAAAACTATCTAAAAGTAGTACAAAAAAGACTCTTTACAATTATGTACAGGTAAAAAACGTAGCAAATGCTGCAGACCCTGAAGGGTTCCATCTCAGAACACAGGCAATAGAAAGAAACTGGAGAGGCGTTTGGTCCGCACTGCCCCTTACGTCCTTGGTTCCAAGCACAAGGAGAAGAAGAGCGCAAGCACGGACCAGTTGACCCTTCTAACAAAAATCTTCTGGTCCAGGAGCATGGAACTCATATGCACCCACAGTGGAATACACCGAGAGACCATCACTCCAAGAAGCAGCTCAAATTTTAAGTGCTGAAAGAGATAAAATTGGAGAACATTTTGAGCAGAAGTTCTATCATTTCTAACGCTAGGATGTTTCTCCAATCACACAACTGTAAAAGGAGCAAACCTTTCTTGAAACACACAAATTTTTTTTTCTAAATATTTTAATTTCATTTTACTATCTACTATATCAGTAAAGTTGCAGCAAACACCATGCAGAGAAGGACAGCCTTAAGGCTGCTTCGACAAAAACAAACTTTAATCCTATTTAAATGGTTCATTAGAGAAGGTGTTCTCTTAGGCCCAGCCTAAATTTAAAATGTATTTTACACTTGGCTCTGGTCTAAAGAGCATTTCAAACATAGTTGCTACTGAACTTTTTCCAAATGTATTTTGGTTCCCAACACAGACAAATTTTGAAGATGTCTGCATACTTTTTTTTTTTTTTTTTTTTTTTTTAAATTTCCTAGCCTATGCTTCAACCAGGCAACATGTGGAAGACTCCTGTCCTTCCATACCTGTGGAGTCAGTCTGGTCAGAGAGTTTTTGCTGGAGCATGGCAGTGCCATTGGTGTAGGAAAATGTAGAAAACATTTTTATTTTAAATCCCTATTTGAAATTAGATTTGACACTCATTCACACTGATTGGCCACACAGTATTTGGAAACGGTTCAGTACACTTTTGAACACATTTTCAAAAACAACTCCAAATGATAATAATAATAATAAAATAATAATAAAAGCAGGAGTTTATGCAATTTAAAATGAAAATACAGTCAATGGACTGATTTTTGTGATTTGCAGGTTAATATGGAAATTATGTCCAAAGAAAAGAGGCTAGAACTCAAAGTGAAAGATCTACAATAGAAGAGCTGTGGGTTCCACCTAAAAACATTTCTGACACCTCCATTCTGCAGCAAGATCTAGTATACCTTTTGCAACTTCTGGTTAATGTCCCCTCTGGCTGTAATTTTTACTTGGAGTTCTGCTTCATACTCTTCTCCCATGTACCGACGACGTTTAGAATGTACGTTGTCCATATCCTCTGATTTGGAACGCTTCCTTCTTGACACTTCACCTGGAAGCATATGGCACAGGAACCGCTGAGGAATCTTTTAAGAACAGCAGCAACCAAAGGAAGCCTACAGCTATCAGTAGCATCCTTTCTTTCAAGTCCAATCACTCATTATTCAAAGGATGACAGAATCTTGGGAAAAATCTCAGATTTTTTTTTTTTTTTTTTAAATAAACCAGAAAACTCCTACACTGTGACTTCAATATGGAATTTTGATTCTTTGCACTGAAGAACAACCACCCTTTTAACCTATGACACTCTAAAGAGACATACTCTGTAAATTTAAATGAGGTAATGAAAATATGCATAGCCATCTTGGGCACACAGAGCCTGCCAAACTGCTCCTCCAAAATGTGTGACCATTCTAGTACAATTCTTTCCTTCTCACTTACCTTCTTTAAAATGGGTCTTCCCTCACCTTTGAGCCCTATAGAGATGTATAGGACAGTAATTTCCTGTACTGAGAGATAGGGCGCAGCAGGATCCCCATCCAGCCCCTCCCCCTCTCCTGCCACAGCGTGCTGTAGTGACCTAGGTATATATACCATAACCTGACTAAGCTACAATGAACGGAGGCTACTGTAAGCATAAATACAGAGAGAAAAAGGGAGCTTGGTACAAAAGGAGAAGACTGGGAGTAAGGGAGTAAAATTAAACAAATTAAAAATTGATTTTAATATTGGTTTAGAGAGATGGACTTGTATACCTTTTCCATATCTACTTTTTATTGCATACCTGCTATGAGCTCTAACTCAAATCTTGCAAATATCTGTATATTCATGGTTTTCAACTATTGTACAGCTAACTTAAATATTTTTAAAATTTGCATTACCACCTAAACTACTTACCTATGTTTAGAAAAATTTGATTCTTTTAATTTAAGATACTATTACAGTGCAAGGTAGCTATAGAATAAAGAGTATTTTTAAAGGAGATATTGATTATTGCAGGAGTGTCAACTTTCAAATTTTCTCCCTGTGAATTTTCATACTAAAAGAAAGCACAAGTGCTAAAGCTCCATCTCGGAGTTGTCCATCAGAAAGTATCTGCAAGTTTGGTAGAAATCAAACTCAAAAGAAAACCTCTGAGTGGAATGAGCATTGTCCCTGGACTATCAGACAGAAGTTTACTAGGAACATTCATGTGGTTAACAGTACTTTAGTGGCACGCATGCACTTCAACCTGCAGCTTTTAAAAATATATCATTAAGTTGAAGGTAGATATTTTGTTACTATGTAAATATTTCTCAATTAGATAACACATCTGTCTCACATTAAAGTACTAAAACAAAGGCTAAACCTGAGAATTTAATTCTAGAGCAACACTACACTGATATTCTTTCATTCTTCCTGTCAATAAGACCCAACACCTTTACGGTACCTACTTCTTTCTGGATGCTTTTCTTCTTCTTTGTGCTCTTCCTTTTCTCTCTCGTTATCCTGTTCCTTGCTTTCTTTTTCCTCCTCTTCCACCTCTTCTGCAAACACAAAAGATGACCAAATTTTATTTCTTTACATTCATTGATAAAAACAATATTAAAATGAGAGTCCTCATGGGGGTAAAATAATTCCACCATCTCTTTGAAGTCAGTCTTGTTTTGGCTGATGAACCTTGGGATTCCTATGCACATTTTCACACAGCCATTTGAGAAAGGAAAAGAGAGGTGTGGGGAGGGGGGGGAGGGGGAGGAAATACCTTGAAAATCAAAATAACTACAGTACAAAACAGTAAAAGCATTTTCAAAGGAAATTCTCAATTTATTTAAACAGCTTGAAAATCACTTGACTTTCTGAAAGTTGTCTTTAAACTACTGAAGAAATAAAGTGTTTCAGTTAAAGTGATGTTAAAATGGCTGCCTACCAGATGTCACTTTGCATTTTTCATATTCATGAAAGAGGTACTGTACACAAAAGCTTTAGTTCTTCACTAACAAAGTATTCATATTTTTATATTTCTTTCTGTAAATAAATCCACATTTAGATTATGTTGGAAGCCATAAGGTGGAGAAGTTTTTTCCCCCCACCTTTAATATTCCTAAACTAGTAAGTGGAACAAGATGGTTGAGGTAATATTTTTTTAGGAGACCAACTTTTGTTGATGATAGATACAAGCTTTCGAGTTTACACAGAGCTCTTCTTCAGATATGGGAAATGTAATCAGTGTGAAAATGAAAATATGAAAAAAGCGTGGGGCTGGGATTAATAGTTTATAGATTGTTGTAATAAGTCATAAATCCAGTGTCTCTTTTCAGTCCATGATTTTTAGTGTCTAGCAAACTTATGAATTTAAGCTCACAGGTTCATCTTTTGAAGGTGTAGTGAAGGTTTCCTTTGAGGATGATGGCTGAAGTCAGATATACAGGGATCGCTTTGTGAAAAGGGTTCACCCACAGTTGATCTAGTGTGTTTGTCTTTTATTGTTTTTCTGTGTGAGTTAGAGTGTAGAGATTGTTTCATTTCACGAACATAGCTGTTACTGGAGTATTTAGTGCACCTCTTGCCTTATTGTCCTTAAAGGGGTTAAACTTGATGCTCAGGGTGCTCATAACACTGCTCTACAACCAAAATGCTTCTGAAATAAATGTAGTCAAACTTTACTAATTCTGGGTCACTTAGAATGAAAATGATGCTTAAAATTGTTGATTGGCTCTAGTTTTCAAGATATGCTATTGGGTCAGTATATACGACCCTTGACTTGGGAATGACGGAGGATAAGTGAGTTATAAAGGGAAGGGATCTCAATTTAAACCAGAAATGACTAAAATACATCTTTGACTGGCTCTATGAATAAATCTATGACTGGGTTTGGACACTACTTGCTTTTTAGACAAAACAATGAATGATGCAATCTGAAGCTGGTATTGTGTCATACATGATATGAATTGCATCATGTTATTCATAGAAGTCATGGATGATGCAATCATAACGAAGCTTACATCACTTTGATGAACAAATTGCCCTACATCAGCTCTAGAAATCATACAGTGTCGTGCTCTCTTATTTGTCAGTGTCTCAGACACTGTTTTCAGGGGTCTAGGGCAGAGGCAACGCATGTCCCCCAAAAAGGGACTTTGACAAGACGTCTGAGGCCAGGAGTCCTCCCTAATACCCCATAGCTAGAACAGTGAGTGGACTCTACTCAATTGATCTGGAAGCATGTGGGATCCAGCAATTGGGTCCACTTGCAACAGACTGGTGACAAATGACCAAATGGAGTGGTACTGGGCCACATTGTAGCACATTGGAAGAACTACTAAATGATGTGCCTCAGAACACAGCTACCAATTTTTCATCCAAGGAGGTGAAAGAGTCCAGTTTGAAGGCTGGAAAGAACATGCAAGGAGAACATAGTATAGGTGTCTTCCAAGAAATTAGCCACATTCTTCAAAAACGGGTTTAAATACCATCAAGACAAGAATCTTTGGCTACCTAATAGACTGTGGTGATACAAGATCTAATCCATGTAGGAACAGTTCATTTTAAAAGCAGTTTAACCTTTTTGGAAAGAAACTTGTCACTTCATTGTCCTGAATGAATGGAATTTTACAGGTATACGTATGCCAAGAGTGTGCCATAGTCCTTCTGTTGGGCCTTTGAGGTTTGGGCAAAAAATGGGAAATACTTCCTGTTTAAGGTAGTCAGAGCCAAAATACCTTTGGCAGAAGAGGGAGCTATTCAGAGACATTTTGTTATTTAAAATCAAACATGACTTATTACAGTATGGCCACAGATCATGGCCCCCAGTATGCTACTTCAAGAGTAAGAAGTCTCTTAGGAAAGCTGGGCATCATACATTAAAAGGGATAAAAAGACTCTAGGGAAGAGTGATGGATTTCCAAGTTAGCTTCTGAAGAAGCATGGCTTTGTGAAATCTGGAGACCAGGAAAGCCAGTCTCAGGGAAACTAGACTAATCCAATAGTCTTTCCCTGAACTGCAGACAACAGGGTAAGGCACTTGTGCAATCCTTTCTGGAGGAAATCAAATATGTTAGCCATTGTAGATTTGATTAATCTGATCCATTTATTTTGTACCAATTTTGACCAGATTCTGTAGTATGATGAGGAGGCACACAATCACCGTCCTTTGTGAAAGGGTTCCCCACTGATCTCCATTGCTAGCTGTGTCAACTCTCTGTTCAACAACCATTAATTTAGAGAACATTTTAAATCTGGATGAAAAATTTAACCCAGGGATAAAAGTTTTAACATTTTGAGAAGGAATGCCTATCCCCAAATCATCCATCCATTTCTAAGGTCTCTGTCCACTACCATCTAAAAGTGCCAAACCAGAGTGGTGTACCAGGCCCTGTAGTTTCAGTCTTCTGCCACCAAGATGATCTGAGCATTGTCTTTCCTTGTTTTCCTAAGAACCTTGAGAATCAGGAAGGTACCAGAGGGAAGGTGTAACCATGATGGCTAATTCACATTCACATATGGGGCCTCTAAATAACAGTTGCAGCACTCTTGCCCAAACTTTCCAATTTGGATGCTTAAAAGTTAGGTACCTACTAGGGCTGTCAATTAATCGCAGTTAACTTATGCATTTAATTGCGATTAACTGCAGTTTTAATTGCACTGTTAAACAAGAGACTACCAATTGACATTTATTAAATATTTTGGATGTTTCTCTACATTTTCATATATATCTTGTATTCTGTGTTGTAATTGAAATCAAAGTGTATATTTTGATTACAAATATTTGCACTGTAAAAAACAGAAGAAATAATATTTTTCAATTCACCTCACACAAGTACTGTAGTGCAATCTCTTTCTCCTGAAACTGCAATTTACAAATGTAGATTTTTTTTTGTTACATACCTGCACTCAAAAACAAAACAATGTAAAACTTCAGAGGCTACAAGTCCACTGAGTCCTACTTCTTGTTCAGCCAATCGCCAAGACAAACAAGTTTGTTACATTTACAGGAGATAATGCTGCCCTCTTCTTATTTACAGTGTCACCAGAAAGTGCGAACAGGCATTTGCATAGCACTTTTGTAGCCAGCATTGCACGGTATTCACGTGCCAGATATGCTAAACATTTGTATCACCATTCATGCTTCGGCCACCATTCCAGAGGACATGCTTCCATGCTGATGACACTTTTAAAAAAAAAAAAAAAGTGTTAATTACATTTGCGACTAAAATCCTTGGGGGAGAATTGTATGTCCCCTGCTCTATTTTACCCACATTCTGCCATATATTCCATGTTATAGCAGTCTCGGATGATGACCCAGCACATGTTGTTAATTTTAAGAATACTTTCACTGCAGATTTCACAAAACGCAAAGAAGGTACCAATGTGAGATTTCTAAAGATAGCTACAGCAGTCGGCCCAAGATTTAAGAATCTGAAGTGCCTTCCAAAATCTGAGAGGGATGAGGTAGGGAGCATGCTTTCAGAAGTCTTAGAAGAGCAACACTCTGATGCAGAAACTACAGAACCTGAACCACCAAAAAAAAAAAAAAAAAAAAAAAAAAAAATCAACCTTCTGCTGGTGGCTTCTGACTCAAATAATGAAAATGAACATGCATCGGTCCACACTGCTTTGGATGGTTTTCGAGCAGAGCCTGTCATCAACATGGACGCGTGTCCCCTGGAATGGTAGTTGAAGTATGCGCATCTGGCCCGTAAATATCTTGCGACACCGGCTACAACAGTGCCATGAGAACACCTGTTCTCACTTTCAGGTGACACTGGAAACAAGAAGCAGGCAGCATTATCTCCTGCAAATGTAAATAAACTTGTCTGTCTTAGTGATTGGCTGAACAAGAAGTAGGACTGAGTGGACTTGGAAGCTCTACACTTTACATTGTTTTATTTTTTTAATGCAGTATTTTTGTACATAATTCTCTATTTGTAAATTCAACTTTCATGATAAAGAGATTGCATTACAATAATTGTATTGGGTGAATTGAAAAATATTTCTTTTGTCTTTTTACAATGCAAATACTTGTAATCAAAAATAAATATAAAGTGAGCACTGTACACTTTGTATTCTGTGTTGTAATTGAAATAAATATATTTGAAAATGTAGAAAACATCCAAAAATATTTAAATAAATGGTATTCTATTATTGATTAATCATGATTAATTTTTTTAATTGCTTGACAGGCCTAGTACCTATGTTAATATTTAGCTGCAGGTGCTCAACCCTTTGGAAAATCTGGCGTCTTATTTAGGTGCCTAAATAAGGCATTAGGATTCTAACTTTAGGCTCAAGTTTGGAAAATTCTGGGGTGTACTTGAGGTGTACATGAATTCTAGTATTCATCTGGTATTCCTCAATGGTTGCTCAACATTTACAAGGTCTCTAAATGAAAAGCCAAATTTTCTGTGTGATTGTTTTACCCGCTTAGGTGTTCCACCAGATGTTTGTCCCACCAGATGTTTGTCCCATACTTCATCCAGTGATATGAAATGGTGCTAGTTTCCATGGATGTTGTTCTGCCCAGAACTATGCAACAGATGTACCATGTTATGTTACCATGCTGATTGCCGAGGAGGATTACCCTAATTGAGTTGTCTCATTTGATCAGAATTACTTCCCCTCCCAGTCCTGCACCAAGGTAAGTGGTTTATATCAGACAAGACTCTCCTTACTACTCACATTTCACATATAAAGAGTAGCTGTGCTCCCAAATTGGTCCATACTGGGAAACTAAGTAAGAGACAAGGTGAATCCCAAAGCCCATCAAACTGAAATCTATTGTGAGGGCTATTCCATCTGGATGTGAGAGCTATATGTTCTTCATGAAAATTCTGGTTTTACCCACCAGGTTAGTAAGTGTAGAATTGGCTGAGGCAGATTAGAGGCAGATGTTCCAGATTTTCAGGAAATGGTACTCCTTGTTGGAGAAATAGCATTAACCCCTTTGCATGGAGGCCAAGAAGGGGTAACTCCTCTTGTAATGAGCATTTGTTGGAGGACTTGATCTTGAAGATCTCCAAGAAGGGAAGGCATTTGTTACAGCCATCTTAGGCGGTGAATGGACTGGGTCAGTGACACTTGTTTAACTAGACTGACTACTAGGCACAGTGTGTTGAAGAAGCAGCTTAAAAATCCCTGCATTCTTCTCATTATGCTGGTCGAGTGAAATAAAACACACACTCAAAAACTTCTGGAAGGAGTTCTATATGGGCACTCGTTGTGGAAGTTCAGTGCCTGTGTTCTTTTCCCAAAAGAATCTTCCTCTTGTTGTCCTTTTAGAGCAGTAGTAGTTGCAGAAGATTAAACAAATTAACTCCCCCCTTGTAGGGAAAACTGTGAATAATACCCAGACACTCAGGAGGGGCAGGTGAAATGTTGGTTGAGCATGGTGAAGATAGAAGCAAAAAGGCTGTGTTTTGAGGATTCTACATGGCTTCTTACTGCTTTTTTCCTATGCCCACAATTACTGAGAAGTCCCTAAGAAAATGTGGTCAAGCAGGAGGATTAGGTTAGGCCATGACAGAGATCCAATGCATATGGAGCAAGGAAGCTGCCATTCAGGGCTTCTAACTTGTTCAGGAGTGCAACATTGATTTTAATTTTGTAGTGTATTTTTTAGAATTATTTAAAATAAAACTGCAGGTTACTAAATTGTCCAACAATGGCTATTAGCATCCAACAATGGCTATTAGCCAGGATGGGCAGGGATGGTGTCCTTAGCTTCTGTTTGCCAGAAGCTGGGAATGGGAGACAGGGGATGGATCACTTGAGAATTACCTGTTCTCTTCATTCCCTCTGGGGCACCTGGCATCGGCCACTTTCAGAAGACAAGATACTGGACTAAATTGGACTTTGGTCTGACCCAGTATGGCCGTTCTTATGTTATGATTGAATATATTAACATTATATTAGCATTCAGTGCAGTTCTTACTGGTAAACTGGAGGGCCTTGCCACAGAATTTAGATCAATATGCACTACACTACCTGGGGGATTGTTCAAAATAACTGCCTGAATAGGAATCTCCATATTTGATGTAAAAAGTCAACAGATATATTTTACAAATATTATGGCCAGAGAGATGAGAGAAAGCTCAGGCACAAGAATAGAACATGCATCTCTAAAGAAATGTTTAATGTGCCAATCACTATATCTAGGCCCTATAATACGAATCCAGCATTACTGCAGTCTGATTAGTGCAATACTCTGTGCCCCTCCTTAGAACATATTAAATTTCTGAAATTTTTTGAATGCTAATTATGAAGGAAATGTCGCTGGATGATTTAGAAGCCTTCTTTAGTGAAGGAAGGCTTGAGTAAAAACACAGCTTGGATTGTTCTCTAAACATGGCAAACACTCCAACTCAGCTTGATCTCCAAGAATAGGGAGTTCCATAACTAGGGACCCACCAATGAGAATGCCCATTTATTCTGCACTAGGAACTGTAAATTGTATTGTCCTTAGTGATAAATGTGCTCTTGGAGGATAGCATAAATTAGCTAGCTCCTAATACCCTGCATGGTTTAAAGATCAGGATCTTTAAAGTGATCCAGACGGGGAACCAGTGGCCCATTGGTGTGATATGCTCTCATTTGACTTGCTAGTCCTAGGTGATAGACTTCCAACACACACAACCTGTGTGTCACTTTCTTCCTTAGAGAGCACTGTACAAGTCTGCCCTAGGCATGACCATGGCTAGGACTGTATCGGAGAGGAAGGGTTGCAACCTATTTCTGGCCACTACCACTATTTGGGTGTCTAGGAGCAAGCAGTGTGTCCAGTAAGACTTGAAGAAGATATCATCCTGACAAATGGAGGGGCAGACGCTCTCAGTAAAGTGCTTTCAGGGTTTCTGCCGATTAGTTCCACTTTCCTATTAGTATCACCTCCATTTCATTTGGGTAGAGTTTGAACCCATTTTTGTTCTTCCAGCAATGTATTTCCTGGCTGAAGCAACTGGAAGATAGCATCAGTTTCTCCTGATTAGAAGGACATAGAGCTTGTTATCATCTGCCCACTGATTGCACTGGAGCCCATAGCACTTGATCTCACCTATGATCTGAAAATGTTAATTTCAGGAGGCAGAGAGGAAAGAAATAATTTTTGTACCTACTTTACAGCTACAGCCTCCTTTCAGATTTACTGATGAAGAGTGCTGTGAGAGTTAGGTAGTATTACTGTTCGTGTGAAACAGTTCCAGATGCATCTATAAGCACCTTCTCTTTCTTTTTACATTTTCTAAAAAAAATTTAAGTCTAACCCCTCCTGCAGCAGTTATGGCTCATCATACTAGTTAGATGACTTCCACAGCACACTCATGTTACTAAGCAACTGAAAAATGTTAACTAAAAAACTGTCAAGAACAATAATACAACTGTCACCAGTGGGTGTTCAAGTTCCACCTTATCCAACGCATGCAAAGAAATGCAACCAAAAATGAACAAAAAGTTTTAAAAATTCAGTATACAGGAAAGGGGGGGGGAGGAGTGTTTTCTTCTTTGGATAGTCCACCATTATGATCAATGGGCTTTGTCTATCAATACCTAGTATCCACACAGTAGGGGAAAGAACTAGGATCTGTGGCTTCAGAGAGTAACACTCAAAAATGTACCAATGCAAGTACCCATGTCTGTACCCTAGCCATGTGTACAATTGTGAACAAAGGGTCAGGATGCTACCTGGCAAATCTATTTGGCAGAGGTATTCTCCTGCCCCAACCAAAAGTTTAACACCATCTTAGTTTAAAGGATTTTGACCCCTAGGGGACAAGAGAATCCCTCAGCATTTATCAGCTTTTAATACAAAGTCAAATCAATTTTGTTAAGTCAGATCTAAAGGTCTTTTGCCACTATTTGGGCCTTACTAGAGCACAAAGAAGGATTCAAAATAGTCTAGCATCTTGAGTTAGTGGAATTAGAATTTTACAGTCCTAAAAGGAACACCACCCTTTTTCTTTGGGTGTGTGGAATAAAGGGCAGAGGGAAGAGAGACCAATTGACTTCTCAAGATGGAATTGGGCACTCACTTTACTAAAGACAGCAGTTTTGAAGAACAATGTATTGTTATAAAATCCTAGGTATGGGTATTACAGAAAAGGGCCACAGAGTGGTTACTTACCTGCACAGTAACTTGAATTCTTCAAGGTGTTTGTCCCAATGGGTGCTCCACATTAGGATGTGCGTGAACCCATGCACTCTTGACCAGAGATATTCGTTAGCAGCATCTGTGTGTCCATACTTTCCCCCTATACATCCTCGTGCTCTGGCATGAAGGTATATAGGGAGAAGCAGACCTGTCGCCACTCCAGTTCCTTCTCAACCACAATGCCCTGAAGTACAACTCTGTAGCAGAAGGGAAGGAAGGCAGACAATCTCAAAGAAGAAATCAAGTTACTGTACAGGCAGTCATACTTGTTTATAAGGAGCAATTCAGAAGGAGATATGGTTTGATGGACACATCAGGCCTGGAAATACTTTCACTTTTGCAGGTATGATTTCCTTGTGGCAAGTTTGCTACTACTCAGGAGTACGGTCTTGATCTCAGAAGAACAGCACATTTCAATGCCCGAGAATAATTGAGGAGCCAGGCCTTGAGGTGTAGAGAAAAGAGGTTGGGGTGGGTCATGGTGGCCAATTCCTCTGTCATGAGATCCACCATGAGCAGAAGGTGAAGAGGGGCCTACAGCGAGCGGTGAAGCAGATCCAGGAACCATACCTGCCTTGGCCATCATGGTTCTATCAAGCTAGTTATTACCCTCCCTTGCTTTAGCTTGTTTGGGGTCTTGAGAATCAATGGTGTACACCTGCTTACCAACAAGAGGGTACAAGGGTCAAGGGATGAGGAGGGCATCCCACATCTAGTTGTGGATGTAACCTCCTCTTTAGCAGACGCAATGACATTTTGTATTGGATGGTATTACAAATAGATCCACCTCGAAGAGGCCCCAGGATGGACAAATGCTCCGAAATATCAAGTTGCTGAGTTCCCAATCATGGCCTTGCTCAGGGTGTCTGCTATAGTGTTTACTAGGCAGGTAGACCTGATAGGTCTGTGTGATAGGATATGCACCAGTTCCTTAGTCATATTGACTCTGTCCACAAAGACTGGGATCTTGCTCCCCCTTGCAGATTCATGTAGCAAACTGCTGGACAACAGAGTGGCATCACTCTGATAGAGTGGCTCCTGGTGTTAAGTAGCAAGTGATGGCAAGCATAGAGAATTGCCCTGAGTTTGAGATTACTGATGTGGAGAGGGATACTTCCTGGAGATTCCATTTGCCCTGTGCTGTGAAGTCCTGAAGATGGACATCCTATTCCAGTTGTGAGGTATAGTGATGACCCTTGACGGGGCTGGACATGAAAAGGGGATTCACACAGTCTCTGATGATCCTTCCACCACTGGAGGGAGCTGAGAACTATTGGTGGTAACGTGCCTACTTGGAAAGACTGTGCTTGCTGGGCCAATCTTGAACCAGGCCTGAAGGAACTGAAAGTGTTGTCTTGCATGGAGTGTCACAAACGTGTGGCCTAATAGCTGCAGGCAAGATTGTGCTGTGGATTGTGGTATCAGCTGAAGTCAGGAGATGAGGCTGACCACAGTGGACCTTTGTAAAGGCTCTTGGGGTGGTTGAAAAGCCAAAGCGGGAGGACACTGTATAGGTAATGATCCTTGCCCAATGACAAACTGTAGGCAATGAATGTACATCCTGGAGGTCAGGGGCAATGAACTAGTCCCCAGAATTATTATTGTTAGAATTACGACCCTGAAGAGCTGCAAAATGATAAATATGTTCAGAGTCCTGCAGTCAAGGATTGGTCTCCATCCACCTTTTTTCTTGTGAACAGACAATTACCTGGAATAGAACCCTCTCTCAATGAACCTGGGGAGAACTGGCTCAATCACTCCAAGAAGTAGGAGAGATTGACCTTCCTGCCTTAGGAGACCCTCATGAGAAGTGCCCCTGAAGAGGGACGGGAATGGAGGATGGGAAGGAGGCATGGGTTGAACTGGATGGAATATTCCACTGAAATCCACCTGTAGGAGACCTCTCTCTGATGTGATGAGCTCCTAGAAAAATAGAAAATAGCGGTGGAGGGAGGGTGGTTTTGTGCAGTGAGAGATCTGGAGTAGGGAATGGATTGTGACCCTTGACCAACAAGTCAAAATGGCCACTTGGAAGAGGTCACTATTAAAGAGGGCCCTTTTTTCTGCATTCTGGACCTCTTTCTACAGGGAACTGCAGGTCTGGTACTGTACTAGTTGAGAGCACTGAGTTGTTTAGATCCTGAGGGATTGCAGAGTAGCCATAGAATCTTTTAGAGTGGAAAGAGCCACTGCTGCTGCTACTGAAGAGTTTAGGCATTTCAAAGAGAAGGTTCCTCCACACTATTCTGCACTACCCTGGGAAAGCTGTAAGCTTGCAGCCAGGAGCCTGGATGCATGACAGCATTAGTAGCCATTGAACCCAAGGCTGTGTAAGCAGCGCCAAGGGAAGCTTGTATGGAAGTTTTTGAAATCATCTGACCTTCTGAGATAAAGGACTTCAAACAGTTTTCTTTGGTGTTGGGGCAAATTATCAATAAAACTTGAAAATTTACCATCTATTGTGAAATCAGATTTTGACATCAAGGCCTGAGAGTTCACAATCCTAAGCTGGAGAGCAGCTGATGAGTAGCTGTTACAGACTAAAATGGTCCAGAAAACTTGTCTGTTCTCACAGCGACAGCATCCACTACCAAGAAATTGGAGGTGAGACAGGAGAAAAAAGTACTCCAGACTCTTGGCTGGTACATAATATTTTTGGTCGACCCACTTTCAAGTGGATGAGATGGTCACAGATGTTTGCCAGACAGTGTGGGCTGGTGACTATACTGCTCATTAATGGGTAAGGTGACCTTGCCCAGGGAACAGAATGCAGTATTGTCTCTTCTGGATTTCCTCCAAGGGGATCTGAAGTGACTATTCTTTTCACCAGGCCTGGAAAGGCCCTGATATCAACTGCTTATAAGATGGCGGTTATGCCCTACCACCTTGTCAGCGGAAGGACAACTTGTTCTCCAGTAGTGTCTCCTCCTCTACCATTAGCTCCTTCTCCTTTAGGGGTTTTCCTCCAGGGGGGATATGGGGGTGGGGGGTGTCCTGCTGTACCAGTGGTTGTTGGTCTGGATGGGGCCTTTTGCAGAAGGTCACCGTGTAATTTAACTTGTCACCATAAGGAGCCCAGGGGTTCCAGAAAGCCTACTGTAGTGTTGCATAGTGAGAAACAGCAGGAGCCCAAAGGTGTTCCTTCTGAGGCTGACATGAATTGCTGGTTCCTGGGGGTCTTCTCTTTGGGAAATACATCCAGAGAGGAAAATTGAAATGGAAAAGAAATAGAGCCCTGCATAGAAATTGCTGAATCAAAAGAGGTATCTACCTGTGTCCAGAGGAGCCCCTGGCATTGGTGCTCAGAGCCAGAACAGTACAAGAGATTGAGGGGCTAGCAATCATGTTGGTTCTGGTGGCCAAGTCTTTGTAGTGGGGTACATTTGCAATGATGGAAAATCTGGGATCCCTCTTGAGTACCCCTTTAGAGAGAAGATCCAGGTTCTTCAGCAACTAGAAAATCCTCCTGGGAGAGGAACCTGGTTGGTACCAGACAGCCTGGATAGTGCTCCACCAGGACCTCAAATGGTACTAGAGACAGTGCAGAGGATGGTACCAGAGCATATGTTGAAGGCTTCTGAGAACAGTCTGTGCTCCTAGAAGAGTCCTGTGTGGAGATATCTGATGGTGCTGTTTGGAGTGGTTTGCTAGAAGACTTCTCAGTGTGGTATGTACCAGAAGACTTTTTGATGGGTGCCAGCATCTAGGTACCGGGGCCCACAGAAGCCTCAGCAGTACCCATATCTGGATGTGAGGTCTCCTTGGCCTCAGAGATGACTTTCCCCTTCTTTTGAATTCTCTTTATGGGGAATGGATTTTCTTCCTCTCTGAATGCTTCATTTCCAAACCTCCCCCATGGTCTCTGCTTACTGAGGCCGATGTCACTGGAACAGTCTGAATGGTAGAGGCCAATGTATGGGGGGGAAGGGGATCCTGCAGGTCTCAACAAATGCTCCATCAAATGGCGCTTCAATCTATCTTCTTTCAGCTTCCAAACGCTGCTCTTAAACCCAGAGCAGACCATGCACTTTGATGGGGCATAAAGACTCTTAGAGGCAGCTGAAATGTCCATCACTAAGGGGGAAAGGCCTATGGAAGGTCTGACAGGGTTTGAAAAACAGGGTCTTTGGCGTAACCCAAGCAGGGACTCCACAGAGAAAGGCGAAGGCTGAAAAATGACCTGGCCAGAAAAAAATTGCGTGTTTGGGGGGGGAGTAGAGGTGCGGAGACACCACCACAAAAACACAAATTAAATAGAATACTGAGAAAAAATAAAGAAAACTATAGGGATAAGGCAGTAGCTGTAAGGTGAACAGTGGACACCACAACATTCCTTCTCAAGTCAAACGTGCTTGAGAAGGTATTGGAGTGGCGTGGCAGGTCTGCCCCTCCCTACAAACCCTCATTATCAGAGCATGAGGGTGTATTGTATGCAGACATGGACCCACTGACACTCCTAACTAAAATCTCTGATCAACAGTGCACAGGCAGGCATGTATCCTGAGATGAAACACCCATAAAGACTATACTTTAACTCAATTTACAAAGTGAAGCAAGGGACACTAAACATAGGAATTTATGGGAGAATTCTAAGTACTGATCCAAGGAATTCAGCAAAAACGGATCAAGCAGGGAGAGGGATGGCGGGAGAGAACAAAGGGAAGATTTTAGGATCAGGAAGAGGAAAAGGAGAAAGTGGGGCAAGGTCCTACACCTCACACTTTCCCACCATCACATGGAAAAACCTAGCAACCCAGATGTGGGACCCACAGGACACCCAACCTGTGATTTCAAATGGCTTCAGGGCAAAGGCTGTAAAGGCCATGAACGTTTTCTAAGAAGTCCTGAGAAAATTCCAGGTACGGAAGAATGAAGTAGGAGGCTCCAATATTTCTTCTATGTTCCATAAAGAAACTTGGATGACTACTAGTTTGCAAGACTTCATGATTTTAAGCTGAGAAGGGATTGTGATCATCTAGTCTGATCTTCTGCATAATTATCACCCAGTAATTCCCACATAAAGCCAATAGTTAATTCCTGAACTACACCAGACCTCTTAGAAAAACATACAGTCTTGATTTAAAGATTTCAAGTGATGAAGAATCCATCACATCCTTTGATAAGTTGTTTCCATGGTTAATTACCCGTAGACTTTAAAATGTCCATCTTGTTTTCAGTTTGAATTTCTTTAGCTTCAACTTCATCACTGGTTCTTTCTACATTTTTGTCTGCTACATTAAGGGTCTTCTACTATCAGATATCTTCTCATATAGGCATTTCTAGACTATGAACAAGTTATCACTTAACCTTCTCTTGAATAAACTAAATAGATTTGTGGTCCTTAAGTCTTTCACTGTAAGGCATATTTTTCAGTCCTCGAATCACTCATATGGCTCTTCTTTGAACCCTCTCCAATTTTTCAACAACCTTTTTGAAGAGGAGACACCAGAACTGGACACAGTATTCCAACAGTGATTCACCAGTGCCATATGCAGAGGTTATGTATAATCGCCTTACTTCTATTTGTATACTCTTTGTACATCCAAGGAGAGAATCATAGCCTGTTTTGAAAAACAGGTTTGAAAATTTGTGTTATTGAAACTTTAGATACAATGAACTAAAATGTAAATAAGTTTTTTTTAATGCCACTACCAGTATTGGTACTTGAATTTAACAAAACTATTATAGGCATATATTGAAAACTATGGCCCTGATCCTGCAAACAATTAAGCAGGTACATAATTTTACACTTGCATGAAGAGTTTCATTGACTACAAGGGATTAACTTTTGCTAAAAGCATGTATAAAAGTATTTGCAGGATCTAGAAGCCTAAAGGAACAGGGAATGGACAGAGTCATTGACATCTAAAGAGAGGGGCATGCCTAGCTAAAGAGTGGAGTCAATGGTTACTGGAAGCAGAAAAAGAGGAAAGTGGGTAGAGCTATAAACTGCTAGGGAGACATGGTTTGCTAGAATCTAGGAGCTTCTAGAAGGTGGACAGAGCTTCTGATAAACACTGTGAAAACCATAGCCTGAAAATTGTGTTAATTCACTAAGTGGTTGTTTTCTTTCAAACTTTAGTGTATGTGAAAGCTGCTGATCAATACTGCAAATGGGTAATTAGTGTTTACTAATTAACTAACATCAGTATATGAATTTATGTAGAAGGAAGTGGTAGCAAACAGACTACTAAGTGGACCAAAGTAACAAAAAATAGGTAATTTGTCAAAAAATGAAATGTAAACCTTTTAAAGAATTGCTATTCAGAAAAACAGAAAGCATTCATTCTCATCTCAAACTGTAGAGAAAATATATTTCTTCAGATTTTTAAGACCAAATGAACAGAATTCTTCCCATAGAAGTCAAAGAGCAAAATACTGAGTTTGATGATCCTGCAAGTCATACATGTTCTGTGTCAGTATCATCATTGGAACAGCCACCAATGATAGTTTAAATCCTTGTTCCTGTGATTTCAGCGGCGCTTCAACTCCAGCTTCTTCCAAGAGCAGCCTCTGTTCATCTTCAACACCCATGACATACTCTGATTGTGCCATAATAATCAGATGAAAGGTGAAGTCTTAACGTGGTAAGTGAATTGCAGCATTCTTTTACAACATCACTACCTTCAATACAGTGTAAAATAAGCAATAAAGAAGTGGTTGAAGCACTTCATTCTGAATATACTACTCAGACATATTTAAACTCATGGGTTGAATACTGTGTATATGGCAAGTAAGTAGAGAGGAAAAATTAAAGAAACACTGACCCTGATGCAAGATTGCTGGTCAAGCATGAGAAATGACCCAATGATGGCTACAGCACCCTTTCAGCAAATGGAGTGTTTTTACTTTGTACTACTGGTTTTTTATCTGGAAAAAGACAAAAAAAGAAAAAAGCTGCAAATGTTGTGTCCAAATAGATGAAGATGCCACCCAAGAATACAGAGAAAATACCACCATCTACATGGTGGTCTTTGGCATTTGCACAGAAAACAGAAAAAAAAATGGAAAAGATTAGATATCCTCCTAAACTTCTGATTAATGGGTGTTCAGCACATCATTTAAACTTCATTGAAACAGAAGTCATACTTAAAACAGTTTTAAATCACATTGCGGAAGCTAAAATCTTCTGTGATCATAATCAGCTGCTTGAATGACTGACTGAATAAAGCAACAGAGGGTCCTGTGGCACCTTTGAGACTAACAGAAGTACTGGGAGCATAAGCTTTCGTGGGTAAGAACCTCACTTCTTCAGATGCAAGTTCTTGCATCTTCTTGTATCTGAAGAAGTGAGGTTCTTACCCACGAAAGCTTATGC